>NC_059208.1:57985611-58085611 GCF_020615455.1 Coregonus clupeaformis | reverse complement strand
GTGGTATATGGTATAGTACAATAGTGTTGTCTTTATTAGGGTCTCGTATAGTGTGTGGTGTATGGTATAGTACAATAGTGTTGTCCTTTATTAGGGTCTGGTATAGTGTGTGGTATATGGTATAGTACAATAGTGTTGTCCTTTATTAGGGTCTCGTATAGTGTGGGGTGTATGGTATAGTACAATAGTGTTGTCCTTTATTAGGGTCTAGTATAGTGTGTGGTATATGGTATAGTACAATAGTGTTGTCCTTTATTAGGGTCTGGTATAGTGTGTGGTATATGGTATAGTACAATAGTGTTGTCCTTTATTAGGGTCTGGTATAGTGTGTGGTATATGGTATAGTACAATAGTGTTGTCCTTTATTAGGGTATGGTATAGTGTGTGGTATATGGTATAGTACAATAGTGTTGTCCTTTATTAGGGTCTCGTATAGTGTGTGGTATATGGTATAGTACAATAGTGTTGTCCTTTATTAGGGTCTGGTATAGTGTGTGGTATATGGTATAGTACAATAGTGTTGTCCTTTATTAGGGTCTAGTATAGTGTGTGGTATATGGTATAGTACAATAGTGTTGTCCTTTATTAGGGTCTAGTATAGTGTGTGGTATATGGTATAGTACAATAGTGTTGTCCTTTATTAGGGTCTGGTATAGTGTGTGGTATATGGTATAGTACAATAGTGTTGTCCTTTATTAGGGTCTGGTATAGTGTGTGGTATATGGTATAGTACAATAGTGCTGTCCTTTATTAGGGTCTGGTATAGTGTGTGGTATATGGTATAGTACAATAGTGTTGTCCTTTATTAGGGTATGGTATAGTGTGTGGTATATGGTATAGTACAATAGTGTTGTCCTTTATTAGGGTCTAGTATAGTGTGTGGTATATGGTATAGTACAATAGTGTTGTCCTTTATTAGGGTCTAGTATAGTGTGTGGTATATGGTATAGTACAATAGTGTTGTCCTTTATTAGGGTCTGATATAGTGTGTGGTATATGGTATAGTACAATAGTGTTGTCCTTTATAAGGGTCTGGTATAGTGTGTGGTATATGGTATAGTACAATAGTGTTGTCCTTTATTAGGGTCTAGTATAGTGTGTGGTATATGGTATAGTACAATAGTGTTGTCCTTTATTAGGGTCTAGTATAGTGTAGGCCTGTTTGCTCACAGACATCAACTGTCCCGTGTGGCTCACTTGGTAGCATGGTGCTTGTAATGCCAGGGTTGTGGGTTCGATTCCCACAGGGGACCTGTATTAAAATGTGTGCACTCACTACTTTTAGTCGCTCTGGATAAGAGCGAAAATGATGTTGAGCTTGTTTGTACTTACAGTATAAATAATATTTTCTTATTGGATCTGAGCTGAGTTCATGTGCTCCGTTGCGGAAAATGAATGCACGGGGAGACGAGGATCATTCAGTAAAGCTGGAACCCTAAGGTTATGTCCCCCTATATGGTCCCAAATTGCAACCCATTTTGTATTTATTTAACTAGGCAAGTCAGTTAAGAACAAATTCTTATTTACAATGACGGCCTACCCCGGACCAATTGTGAGCCGCCCTATGGGACTCCCAATCACGGCCAGATTGTGATACAGCCTGGAATCGAACCAGGGTCTGTAGTGACGCCTCTAACACTGAGATGCAGTGCCTTAGACCGCTGCGCCACTCGGGAGCCCTGTCGCCTACATAATGCAATACTTTTGATCATGTCCCATATGGCTCTGGTCACACGTAGTGCACTGTATAGGGAATAGGGTGTTGTGATGCCTCCCTGATGCTGCAGGCCTTTACGTTAGATACGGTTGTTTCCCTTTAGTAGAAAACAACTTGTTTCATCTGAAGTTTCCGAGTTCAATTTCCTCATCCATTGTTGTTGCTATTTTCGCCGACGAGGGCAGCCGCGACGGTACAGCAAAGCGTCTGAGTCTGTTTGATGAATACATACATAAATACACGTATAAAACAGGTGGATTGGGAATACCTGGCTGCTTTGGGGAAATAAGCTGCTTAAACAGAGAGCTCTCACTATAAATCCTTGCATGGTAGGGTCTAATATGTGTTACAAGTCAATCCTCTCCCTCCCTTTTTGCCTCTTGGTATTTTTTCTCTCTGCAATGTGAAGCTTCTAACTTTTCGACCTCTGTGGAAGAGACCCAATGCTTCCCATCGCATTTCACACATTATTGTGAATTTCACAGTATGAAAGCAACTTGGTGAAGTTTTCTGTAAAGCTGAATGCTGTTTGTGATGTTTTGTTGCTCAGATATTTGTCGGCAGTTACGGTACATGTCACATCGGACAAGCATTTATTTCACAGAATATTTATTTTCTGTTAGAGAGATATTTAGTGAGGTCACAGACGAGGCTTGAATGCACGCACTCTTCCCATCCTTCAGACTTAAACTCTTAGCAACATCTTTCCTTAGAGGATGAATTTAATTAAATCACAGCCAAGTAAACGAGCCATAGAACTGAACTCTGCTTGGTGCAGCAACAAGAAGTGTACTAATTACTCAGGCCAAATAGATTTGGGTTCGATTTGTATTTGTATTTATTATGGATCCCCATTAGTTCCTGCCAAGGCAGCAGCTACTCTTTCCGGGGTCCAGCTAAATTAAGGCAGTTCATACAATTTTAAAAACATTACAATACATTCATAGATTCCATGTGTACGTGTGTGTATAGTGCATATGTTATCGTGTGTGTATGCATGTGTCTGTGCCTGTGTTTGTGTTGCTTCACAGTCCCCGCTGTTCCATGAGGTGTATTTCTATCAGTTTTTTTATCTAATTTTACTGCTTGCATCAGTTACCTGATGTGGAATAGAGTTCCATGTAGTAATGGCTCTATGTAGTACTGTGCGCCTCCCATAGTCTGTAGACTTGGGGACTGTGAAGAGACCTCTGGTGGCATGTCTTGTGGGGTATGCATGGGTATCCGAGCTGTGAGCCAGTAGTTCAAACAGACAGCTCGGTGCTTTCAACATGTCAACACCTCTCATACAGTGAAGGAAAAAAGTATTTGATCCCCTGCTGATGTTGTACGTTTGCCCACTGACAAAGAAATGATCAGTCTATAATTTTAATGGTAGGTTTATTTGAACAGTGAGAGACAGAATAACAACTAAAAAATCCAGAAAAACGCAATTGATTTGCATTTTAATGAGGGAAATAAGTATTTGACCCCCTCTCAATCAGAAAGATTTCTGGCTCCCAGGTATCTTTTATACAGGTAACGAGCTGAGATTAGGAGCACACTCTTAAAGGGATAACTGTCAATCTCCCTCGGCCTGGGGCTCCATGCAAGATCTCACCTCGTGGAGTTGCAATGATCATGAGAACGGTGAAGAATCAGCCCAGAACTACACAGGAGGATCTTGTCAATGATCTCAAGGCAGCTGGGACCATAGTCACCAAGAAAACAATTGGCAACACACTACGCCGTGAAGGACTGAAATCCTGCAGCGCCCGCAAGGTCCCCCTGCTCAAGAAAGCACATATACAGGCCCGTCTGAAGTTTGCCAATGAACATCTGAATGATTCAGAGGAGAACTGGGTGAAAGTGTTGTGGTCAGAGGAGACCAAAATGGAGCTCTTTGGCATCAACTCAACTCGTCATGTTTGGAGGAGGAGGAATGCTGCCTATGACCCCAAGAACGCCATCCCCACCGTCAAACATGGAGGTGGAAACATTATGCTTTGGTGGTGTTTTTCTGCTAAAGGGACAGGACAACCTCACCGCATCAAAGGGACGATGAACGGGGCGATGTACCGTCAAATCTTGGGTGAGAAGCTCCTTCCCTCAGCCAGGGCATTGAAAATGGGTCGTGGATGGGCATTCCAGCATGACAATGACCCAAAACACACGGCCAAGGCAACAAAGGAGTGGCTCAAGAAGAAGCACATTAAGGTCCTGGAGTGGCCTAGACAGTCTCTAGACCTTAGTCCCATAGAAAATATGTGGAGGGAGCTGAAGGTTCGAGTTGCCAAATGTCAGGCTCGAAACCTTAATGACTTGGAGAAGATCTGCAAAGAGGAGTGGGACAAAATCCCTCCTGAGATGTGTGCAAACCTGGTGGCCAACTACAAGAAACGTCTGACCTCTGATTGCCAACAAGGGTTTTACCACCAAGCACTAAATCAGTCAAAATGCAAATCAATTTATAACATTTTTGACATGCGTTTTTCTGGATTTGTTTGTTGTTATTCTGTCTCTCACTGTTCAAATAAACCTACCATTAAAATTATAGACTGATCATGTCTTTGTCAGTGGGCAAACGTACAAAATCAGCAGGGGATCAAATACTTTTTTCCCTCACTGTAAATACAAGTAGTGATGAAGTCAATCTCTCCTCCACTTTTGAGCCAGGAGAGATTGACATGCATATTATTAATATTAGCTCTCTGTGTATTGACTACACATTATGGTTTTTGCCAAAGATGATCATCTGGGCATGGTTTTCCCTTTTCCATCGTCATAGTTACCCATAGTTAACAAGAATGAAAGGGATACAGAAGTTAGTATATCACTGCAATAGGTACAGGTTCCAAGGGTTGGAGCGGAATGGTGCCAGGAAAATAATCTCTCCCTCAACGTCAACAAAACGAAGGAGCTGATCGTGTACTTCAGGAAACAGCAGTGGGAGCACGCCCCTATCCACATCGACGGGACCGCAGTGGAGAAGGTGGAAAGCTTCAAGTTCCTCGACGTACACATCACTGACAATCTGAAATGGTCCACCCACGCAGACAACTAAGGAGGCTGAAGAAATTCGGCTTGGCCCCTAAGACCCTCACAAACTTTTACAGATGCACAATTGAGAGCATCCTGTCAGGCGGTATCACAGGGGGCAAACTACCCGCCCTCCAAGACACCTACAGCACCCGATGTCACAGGAAGGCCAAAAAGATCATCAAGGACATCAACCACCCGAGCCACGGCCTGTTCACCCCGCTATCATCCAGAAGGCCAGTACAATTGCATCAAAACTGGGACCGAGAGACTAAAAACAGCTTCTATCTCAAGGCCATCAGACTGTTAAATAGCCATCACTAGCCGGCTTCCACCCGTTTACTCAACTCTGCACCTTAGAGGCTGCTGCCCTATATACATAGACATGGACTCACTGGTCACTTTAATAATGGAACACTGGTCATTTTAATAATGTTTACAAACTGCTTTACTCATTTCATATGTATATACTGTATTCTATTCTACTGTATTTTAGTCAATGCCACTCCGACATTGCTCGTCCTAATATTTCTATATTTCTTAATTCCATTATTTTACATTTAGATTTGTGTGTATTGTTGTGAATTGTTAGATACTACTGCACTGTTGGAGCTAGGAACACAAGCATTTCGCTACACCCGCAATAACATCTGCTAAAAAATGTGTATATGACCAATTACATTTGATGTGATTTGATGTCTGTTGCCATATAACTAGGTCCCTGTAGTGCTTTGTGTAGACCAAAAGGGGGCAGAAGTGATCCACTGAAAAGGGTATCTAAGAGTACAAGTGTTCAAATCAAATCAAATCAAATCACAATGTATTTGTCACATACACGTGTTTAGCAGATGTTATAGCGTGTGTAGCGAAATGCTTGTGCTTCTAGCTCCGACAGTGCAGTAATATCTAACAATTTCACAACATATACCCAATACACACAAAAAAAGTCAGGAATGGGATTGAAGAATATATACAGATATGGACAAGCAATGACAGAGCGGCATGGACTAAGATACAGAATATTATTATAGAATAGAATGCAGTATATACATATGAGATGTGTAGTGCAAGATATGTAAAAATGATTAAAGTGACTAGTGTTCCATTTCTTAAAGTGGCCAGTGATTTCAATAGGCAGCAGCAGCCTCTAATGTGCTAGTGATGGCTATTTAACAGTCTGATGGCCTTGAGATTTACATTGACATTTTAGTCATTTAGCAGGCGCTCTTATCCAGAGCGACTTACAGTTAGTGAGTGCATACATTTTTCATACTATAGATAGAAGCTGTTTTTCATTCTCTCGGTCCCAGCTTTGATGCACCTGTACTGACCTCGCCTTCTGGATGATAGCGGGGTGAACAGGCAGTGGCTCGGGTGGTTGATGTCCTTGGAGATCTTTTTGGCCTTCCTGTGACATCTGGTGCTGTATGTGTCTTGGATGGCGGGTAGTTTGCCCCCGGTAATGCGTTCAGCAGACCGCACCACCCTCTGGAGAGCCCTGCGGTTGTGGGCGATGCAGTTGCCGTACCAGGCGGTGATACAGCCCGACAGGATGCTCTCAATTGTGCATCTGTAAAAGTTTGTGAGGGTGTAAGCCACATTTGAAGAGGCTCTGTTGCGCCTTCTTCACCCCACTGTCTGCGTGGGTGGACCATTTGTCGGTGATGTGTACGCCAAGGAACTTGAAGCTTTCCACCTTCTCCACTGCGGTCCCGACAATGTGGATAAGGGGGTGCACCCTCTGCTGTTTCCTGAAGTCCACGATCATCTCCTTTGTTTTGTGGCATGTATGTTGGGGTTGGAGGGCTGTAGAGGGGAAGGAGGAACACATACAGAGAGGTTCCAAGGGTTGGTTAACTTAATGCCATTATCGGGAGAGAGAGAGAGAGAGAGAGAGAGAGAGAGAGAGAGAGAGAGAGAGAGAGAGAGAGAGAGAGAGAGAGAGAGAGAGAGAGAGAGAGAGAGAGAGAGAGAGATGAGAGAGCGAGAGAGCGAGAGAGAGAGAGAGAGAGAGAGAGAGAGAGAGAGAGAGAGAGAGAGAGAGATGAGAGAGCGAGAGAGAGCGAGAGAGAGAGAGAGAGAGAGAGAGAGAGAGATGAGAGAGCGAGAGAGAGAGAGAGAGAGAGATAGAGAGAGAGAGAGAGAGAGAGAGAGAGAGAGAGAGTTAGAGAGAGATGAGAGAGAGAGAGAGAGAGAGAGAGAGAGAGAGAGAGAGAGAGAGAGAGAGAGAGAGAGAGAGAGAGAGAGATACAAGCAGATTAACATACTGATTATCCATTCAAACAACATATCCGTGCCAAGCCGACGGAGGTCAGGGGCAGTCCCTCTCCACCTATTAGGCAGCCAGCTGTTGGTGTTTACCCTCACCCTCTGAGACTGGAAGTTTACCACCATGGCCCTACTGAGGGGACAGAGTGACAGAGTGCCAGGCTCAGGGGGAGAGGGGTTGTCTCCTCAGTGTCAATAGGATGTAAAAAAAATATTTTTGTATTCTCAGCTCGATTAGGCAATATCGGGCTAGACTCTGACCACTGATTAAGCGCTGTAATTTTTTGGGGTGGCTTGTTGATGTTGTAATTGGTCGACAAAGCGCCATGCCAACCGAGAGGCCAATCGATCAGGGTATTAAAATAAGCATCTGCTCTGTTTTGAAAGTGGCAGTTTGTTAATTGCTTCTCTGATCAGCAGAAGCTGGTGGGTGAGGCAGTGACTCTCAGAGCAGAGCTGTGCCCTTGGCACAGACTTAGAGGACCAGGCCCTGAGATCTATTGCCCTGGAGAAGAGCTGATGTAAGGGAGGTGGTTCAGAACCACGCTCGCATGACAAGTAACCTTGTCTGAGACCTGAAGACTTGCGTTAGCTCCCTGAGCTAATGCCTAGGTGTCGGCTCAGTGGGCTAACACAGTCTTGTGGTATTCAGGAGACCTGGGTTCAAACTCTGTGTCACACTACATCCCCTGTAGGAGAGGTAGTCTAACATATCACAATTTAGGATGGATGACCTGTTCTATTATTACTATATCCCTGGTGTTATTTTAGCTTAGTCTTGGGACTACCACCAGAACGCCAATGTCTAGCAACCCAAAGGTTGCATGTTCAAATCTCATCACAGACAACTTTATCATTTTAGCTAATTAGAAACTTTTCAACTACTAGCTAACATTAGCCACAACAAATTGGAATTCGAAACATATTATACGTTTTGCAAATTGGTAACATACAGTGGGGGAAAAAAGTATTTAGTCAGCCTCCAATTGTGCAAGTTCTCCCACTTAAAAAGATGAGAGAGGCCTGTAATTTTCATCATAGGTACACGTCAACTATGTCAGACAAATTGAGAAAACAAAATCCAGAAAATCACATTGTAGGATTTTTAATGAATTTATTTGCAAATTATGGTGGAAAATAAGTATTTTGTCACCTACAAACAAGCAAGATTTCTGTCTCTCACAGACCTGTAACTTCTTCTTTAAGAGGCTCCTCTGTCCTCCACTCGTTACCTGTATTAATGGCACCTGTTTGAACTTGTTATCAGTATAAAAGACACCTGCCCACAACCTCAAACAGTCACACTCCAAACTCCACTATGGCCAAGACCAAAGAGCTGTCAAAGGACACCAGAAACAAAATTGTAGACCTGCACCAGGCTGGGAAGACTGAATCTGCAATAAGTAAGCAGCTTGGTTTGAAGAAATCAACTGTGGGAGCAATTATTAGGAAATGGAAGACATACAAGACCACTGATAATCTCCCTCGATCTGGGGCTCCACGCAAGATCTCACCCCATGGGGTCAAAATGATCACAAGAACGGTGAGCAAAAATCCCAGAACCACACGGGGGGACCTAGTGAATGACCTGCAGAGAGCTGGGACCAAAGTAACAAAGCCTACCATCAGTAACACACTACGCCGCCAGAGACTCAAATCCTGCAGTGCCAGACGTGTCCCCCCTGCTTAAGCCAGTACATGTCCAGGCCCGTCTGAAGTTTGCTAGAGTGCATTTGGATGATCCAGAAGAGGATTGGGAGAATGTCATATGGTCAGATGAAACCAAAATAGAACTTTTTGGTAAAAACTCAACTCGGTCGTGTTTGGAGGACAAAGAATGCTGAGTTGCAGCCAAAGAACACCATACCTACTGTGAAGCATGGGGGTGGAAACATCATGCTTTGGGGCTGTTTTTCTGCAAAGGGACCAGGACGACTGATCTGTGTAAAGGAAAGAATGAATGGGGCCATGTATCGTGAGATTTTGAGTGAAAACCTCCTTCCATCAGCAAGGGCATTGAAGATGAAACGTGGCTGGGTCTTTCAGCATGACAATGATCCCAAACACACCGCCCGGGCAACGAAGGAGTGGCTTCGTAAGAAGCATTTCAAGGTCCTGGAGTGGCCTAGCCAGTCTCCAGATCTCAACCCCATAGAAAATCTTTGGAGGGAGTTGAAAGTCCGTGTTGCCCAGCGACAGCCCCAAAACATCACTGCTCTAGAGGAGATCTGCATGGAGGAATGGGCCAAAATACCAGCAACAGTGTGTGAAAACCTTGTGAAGACTTACAGAAAACGTTTGACCTGTGTCATTGCCAACAAAGGGTATATAACAAAGTATTGAGAAACTTTTGTTATTGACCAAATACTTATTTTCCACCATAATTTGCAAATAAATTCATTAAAAATCCTACATTGTGATTTTCTGGAAATGTTTTTCTCATTTTGTCCGTCACAGTTGACGTGTACCTATGGTGAAAATTACAGGCCTCTCTCATCTTTTTAAGTGGGAGAACTTGCACAATTGGTGGCTGACTAAATACTATTTTTCCCCACTATATTGTACGTATTGAAAATTCGTAACATGTAATACAAAATGGTTGAACGACATCCACAAATTAATACATGTCTCAGATATACGTACATAATAATACGAAAATGCTCAGAGACCAGGTTGTGAAAAACAACATATTTCACTCTGACAATAAAACATTATTATTATATATTTTTTGTGTGTGTGCAATGCAGATGTCCTGAGGGTCACTGTAAAAAGCTGGAGAGGTGAAGGACGATTCACTCGAGACACAGATTAATAGTTGAGGTGGAAAACTTGATTTGGCTATAAAGCCCTGCACACACCTGAAGCCTGTGTAAAATAGGGCAGTTTGAGTTTTGTTTATTTCCACCTCTGCCTGCCTCTCCCTGCTAGCACCGGCCAGGAAGCCTCTCCTCTCCTCAGAATCCTCTCTCAAGCAACAATCTGTCGCATCACCGGCTTCTGTATTGTCTGACAGGCTGCAGTTTTGGTGTGTGTGAGTGTGTGTGTGTGTGCATACGTGCGTGCGTGTGTATGAGCATGCCTGCATGCCCGCGTACCATTGTATGTGTGTTTGTGTGTGTGTGTGTCTCTGCATCTGTATATATATATATACAGTACCAGTCAAACGTTTGTACACACCTGCTCATTCCAAGGTTTTTCTTTATTTTTGCAATTTTTTACGTTGTAGAATAATAGTTAAGACATCAAAACTATGAAATAACACATGGAATCATGTAGTAACCAAAAAAGTGTTAAACAAATCAAAATATATTTTATATTTGAGATTCTTCAAAGTAAACACACTTTGCCTTGATGACAGCTTTGCACACTCTTGGCATTCTCTCAACCAGCTTCATGAGGTAGTCAACTGGAATGCACTTCAATTAACAGGTGTGCCTTGTTAAAAGTTAATTTATGGAATTTCTGTCACGATCGTTATAAGAAGCAGCAGACCAAGGCGCAGCGTGATATGCGTACATCTTTTAATGAGTACTTTATACAAATAACAAAACAACAAACGATACGTGAAGTCTACAGGTTCACCAACACAAACCTATACAGAACAAGATCCCACAAAACAAAAGTGCCAACAGGCTGCCTAAGTATGGTTCCCAATCAGAGACAACGAGAATCAGCTGCCTCTGATTGGGAACCACCCTGGTCAACATAGATATACAACGATAGAACAGAAACCTAGAAAACTAGGTTGGCGCGGCGCGGACTGCGACCGCGCCAACCAAACACAACAGGGGAGGGGCCGGGTGGGCATTCCGCCTCGGAGGCGGATCCGGCTCCGGGCGTGACCACCACTCTCTCGCTAGCCCTCGTGGTCTGGCCCTGCTGGCCGGAGCTGGACTGAACACCGGTGGAGCGGATTGCTCTGGCTCCGGCGTGGAGCAGCTGACCGGTGCCGGACCAGGCACAGGTGGAACAGGCACGGACCGTGCCGGATTGACGACGCGCACCACTGGCTTGGTGCGGGGAGCGGGAACGGGCCGGACCGGGCTGACGACGCGCACTACTGGCTTGGTGCGGGGAGCAGGAACGGGCCGGACCGGGCTGACGACGCGCATCACAGGCTTGGTGCGAGGGGAAGGAACAGGCCGGGCCGGGCTGGCGACGCGCACCACTGGCTTGGTGCGGGGAGCAGGAACAGGCCGGACCGGGCTGGCGACGCGCACCACAGGCTTGGTGCGAGGGGCAGGAACAGGCCGGACCGTACTGGGAACACACACCACTGGCCTTGTGCGGGGATCAGGAACGGGCCGGACCGGACTGGTAACACACCCCAGTACCTCTCGCCGTGCCTCTACACTCTCCTTCCCCCTCATGACCAATGGCCCCCGTAACCTGGTGGCCTCCTCTCCTAGTCCACAAACTCACCCTGTAGCTGCCTCCAGCAGCCCCGTCGTCCATGCCGTGTGCCCCCCCCAAAAAATTACTTGGGGTTGCCTCTCGCCTGTCCGACGACGGCCCGGTTGGCGCCGCTTCTCCTCTCCTGCCTGGGCATCCTCCCTCATCGCCCTCCGGTTGCGGACGGCCTCCTCCTCGGTGATCTTCCCCCAACCGAGGAGGACATCCACTAGAGTAACCTCCTGTTCCTTACCCGGCGTTTGTTCCTGAACATGCTGCTTGGTCCTGTTTTGGTGGGATCTTCTGTCACGATCGTTATAAGAAGCAGCGGACCAAGGTGCAGCGTGATATGCGTACATCTTTTAATGAGTACTTTATACAAATAACAAAACAACAAACGATAAGTGAAGTCTACAGGTTCACCAACACAAACCTATACAGAACAAGATCCCACAAAACAAAAGTGCCAACAGGCTGCCTAAGTATGGTTGCCAATCAGAGACAACGAGAATCAGCTGCCTCTGATTGGGAACCACCCTGGCCAACATAGATATACAACGATCTAGAACAGAAACCTAGAAAACTAAACATAGAAACTAACACCCTGGCTCAACATAAAGAGTCCCCAGAGCCAGGGCGTGACAATTAATTTCCTTCTTAATGAGTTTGAGCCAATCAGTTGTGTTGTGACAAGGTAGGGTGGTATGCAGAAGATAGCTTTAAGACATGAAGGTCAGTCAATCTGGAAAATTTCAAGAACTTTTAAAGTTTCTTCAAGTGCAGTCACAAAAACCATCAAGCGCTATGATGAAACTGTCTCTCATGAGGACTGCCACAGGAAAGGAAGACCCAGAGTCACCTCTTCTGCAGAGGATAAGTTCATTAGAGTTAACTGCACCTCAGATTGCAGCCCAAATAAATGCTTCACAGAGTTCAAGTAACAGATATATCTCAACATCAACTGTTCAGAGGAGACTGAATCAGGCCTTCATGGCCGAATTGCTGTAAAGAAACCACTACTAAAGGACACCAATAAGAACAAGAGACTTGCTTGGGTGAAGAAACATGAGCAATGGACATTAGACCGATGGAACTCTGCCCTTTTGTCTGATGAGTCCAAATGTGAGATTTTTGGTTCCGACCGCCATGTCCTTGTGAGACGCGTGAACGGATGATCTCTGCATGTGTGGTTCCCACCATGAAGCATGGAGGAGGGGGTGTGATGGTGTGGGGGTGCTTTGCCGGTGACACTGTCAGGGATTTATTTAGAATTCAAGGCACACTTAACCAGCATGGCTACCACAACATTCTGCAGCGATACGCCATCCCATCTGTTTTGGGCTTAGTGTGACTATCATTTGTTTTTCAACAGGACAATGACCCAACAGACCTCCAGGCTGTGTGAGGGCTATTTGACCAAGAAGGAGATTGATGGAGTGCTGCATCAGATGACCTGGCCTCCACAATCACCTGACCTCAACCCAGTTGAGATGGTTTGGGAAGAGTTGGACCGCAGAGTGAAGGAAAAGCAGCCAACAAGTGCTCAGCATATGTGGGAACTCCTTCAAGACTGTGGTGAAGGTGAAGCTGTTTGAGAGAATGCCAAGAGCGTGCAAAGCTGTCATCAAGGCAAAGGGTGTCTACTTTGAAGAATCTCAAATATAAAATATATTTTGATTTGTTTAACACTTTTTTGGTTACTACATGATTCCATATGTGCTATTTCATAGTTTTGATGTCTTCACTATTATTCTAAAATGTAGAAAATAGTAAAAATAAAGAAAAACCCTGGAATGAGTAGGTGTGTCCACACTTTTGCCTGGTAGTGTATATGGGGCGGCAGGTAGCTTAGTGGTTAAGAGCGTTGTGCCAGTAACCGAAAGGTCGCTGGTTCTAATCCCCGAGCCGACTAGGTGAAAAACCTGTCGATGTGCCCTCGAGCAAGGCACTTAACCCTAATTGCTCCTGTAAGTCGCTCTGGATAAGAGCGTCTGCTAAATGACCGATTTATTTATATATATATATATATTGTCATAGGATAAACAACCCAGACCCAGACCACCCTGCCTAGAGTCATAGGTTATTGAGAGGAAGTCATAACTGGTGCGTATCAGTCTAAGTAGGGAATGTCTTACAGCAACAGCAGGTATTGTTCCAGTGCTCTATAGCCCCAGGGCTGAGGGAAGGAATTCTCACCCTGACAGGCCAGGGCTGAGAGGGACAGGAGCCCCCTGACAGGCCAGGACTATAGCCCCAGGGCTGAGAGGGACAGGAGCCCCCTGACAGGCCAGGACTATAGCCCCAGGGCTGAGGGGGACAGGAGCCCCCTGACAGGCCAGGACTATAGCCCCAGGGCTGAGAGGACAGGAGCCCCCTGACAGGCCAGGACTATAGCCCCAGGGCTGAGGGGGACAGGAGCCCCTGACAGGCCAGGACTATAGCCCCAGGGCTGAGAGGGACAGGAGCCCCCTGACAGGCCAGGACTATAGCCCCAGGGCTGAGAGGGACAGGAGCCCCCTGACAGGCCAGGACTATAGCCCCAGGGCTGAGAGGGACAGGAGCCCCCTGACAGGCCAGGACTATAGCCCCAGGGCTGAGAGGGACAGGAGCCCCCTGACAGGCCAGGACTATAGCCCCAGGGCTGAGAGGGACAGGAGCCCCCTGACAGGCCAGGACTATAGCCCCAGGGCTGAGGGGGACAGGAGCCCCCTGACAGGCCAGGACTATAGCCCCAGGGCTGAGGGGGACAGGAGCCCCCTGGGGATCTTACACTTTCTATGGCTCTTGATGTATACATTCTGCAGACTTTTCTGAATGTTCTACTTTGTGTCAAGTTTGACATCTACATGAATTCCATAGGCTATATTTATATATTTCATATCCAGATGATTAAATCTCCCGTTTTCTCTTCACAAGTAGAAGCCAGTCTATTCTAGGATCACTTTGCATGAACTTTCGCCCTTTCTAACCCTTCATAGATTCTTTGGAGAATGTGTTTGATAATTAATTACTCAGTTATACATGGTGAATGACATGGGGAATAACATAACTTAAACATATTTATACATGGTGAATAACATAGCCTAAACCTATTTAAACATGGGGAAGGACATAGCCTAAACCCATTTAATTACTTAGTTATACACGGGGAATGACATAGCCTAAACCTATTTAAGTACTCAGTTATACATGGGGAATGACATAAACTAAACCTATTTAAGTACTCAGTTATACATGGGGAATGATCTAGCCTAAACCTATTTAAAACTATTTTAACTATTCACACCTCCTCCCTGGATTCTTGATACTCTGCAGTGTAGGGAGAGAGGATATGAAGAGAGGAGAGGGAGAGATGAGAGAAGAGAGGAGAGAAGAGAAGAGAGGAGAGGGAGAGAGGAGCGGGAGAGAGGAGAGGAAGAGAGGAGAGGGAGAGCGGCGAGGGAGAGAGGATAGGAAGAGAGGAGAGAAGAGAAGAGAGGAGAGGGAGCGAGGAGAGGAAGAGAGGAGAGGGAGAGAGGAGCGGGAGAGAGGAGCGGGAGAGAGGAGAGGAAGAGAGGAGAGAAGAGAAGAGAGGAGAGGGAGAGAGGAGAGGAAGAGAGGAGAGGGAGAGAGGAGCGGGAGAGAGGATAGGAGGAGAGGAGTGGGACGGAGGATAGGAAGAGAGTCTAGGGAGAGAGGATAGGGAGAGACGATAGGGAGAGATGATAGATAGAGAGGGAGAGAGGATAGGGAGAGAGGATAGGGAGAGAGGGAGAGAGGATAGGAAGAGAGGCTAGGGAGAGAGGAGAGGGAGTGAGGAGAGGGAGAGAGGATAGGGAAAAATATGAGGGAGTGAGGAGAGGGCGAGAGGACAGGGAGAGAGGATAGGGAGAGAGGATAGGGAGAGAGGATATGGAGAGTGGATAGGGAGAGAAGAAGATAGGATAGGGAGAAAGGATATGGAGAGAGGATAGGAAGAGAGGGAGATAGAATATGGAGAGAGGATATGGAGAGAGGATAGGGAGAGAGGAGAGGGAGAGAGGATAGGGAGAAAGGATAGGGAGAGACGATAGATAGAGAGGGAGAGAGGATAGGGAGAGAAGGAGAGAGGATAGGGAGAGAGGCTAGGGAGAGAGGAGAGGGAGTGAGGAGAGGGAGTGAGGAGAGGGAGAGAGAAGAGATGAGGAGATAGGGAGAGAGAGAAGAAAAGAGAGGAGAGGGAGCGAGGATAGGGAGAGAGAATAGGGAGAGAGTAGAGGGAGAGAGGAGATTGAGTGAGGAGAGGGAGAGAGAGAAGAGAAGAGAGGAGAGGGAGAGAGGAGAGAGAGAGAGGATAGGGAGAGAGGATAGGGAGAGAGGGAGAGAGGATAGGGAGAGAGGGTAGGGAGACAGGATGAGGAGAGACGATAGGGAGAGAGGATAGGGAGAGAGGAGAGGGAGAGAGGGAGAGAGGAGAGGGAGAGATGAGAGGGAGAGAGAGAAGAGAAGAGAGGATAAGGAGTGAGGAGATAGGATAGTGAGAGAGGATAGGGAGAGAGGATAAGGAGAGAGGATAGGGAGAGAGGAGAGGGAGAGAGGGAGAGAGGAGAGGGAGAGATGAGAGGGAGAGAGAATAGGGAGAGAGGATAGGGAGAGAGGATAGGGAGAGAGCGAGAGATGATCGCGAGAGAGGATAGGGAGAGAGATAGAGAGGGAGAGAGTATAGGGAGAGAGGATAGGGAGAGAGGGAGAGAGGAGAGGGAGAGATGAGAGGGAGAGAGAGAAGAGAAGAGAGGATAAGGAGTGAGGAGATAGAATAAGGAGAGAGGATAGGGAGAGAGAGAATAGAAGATAGAATAGGGAGAGAGGATAGGGAGAGAGAGAAGAGAAGAGAGGATAGGGAGAGAGGATAGGGAGATAGGATAGGGAGAGAGGGAGAGAGGATAGGGAGAGAGGCTAGGGAGAGAGGAGTGGGAGTGAGGAGAGGGAGTGAGGAGAGGGAGAGAGAGAAGAGATGAGAGGATAGGGAGAGAGGACAGGGAGAGAGAGAAGAAAAGAGAGGAGAGGGAGAGAGTACAGGGAGAGAGGATAGGGAGAGAGGAGAGGGAGAGAGGAGATTGTATGAGGAGAGGGAGAGAGAGAAGAGAAGAGAGTAGTGGGAGAGAGGAGAGAGAGAGAGGATAGGGAGAGAGGATAGGGAGAGAGGGAGAGAGGATAGGGAGAGAGGGTAGGGAGACAGGATGAGGAGAGTGGAGAGACGAGAGAGGACAGGGAGAGGGGATAGGGAGAGAGGATAGGGAGAGAGAATAGGGAGAGATGAAGAGAGGATAGGGAGAGAGGACATGGAGAGAGGATAGGGAGAGAGGGAGATAGGATAGGAGAGAGTATATGGAGAGATGATAGGGAGAGAGGGAGAAAGGATAGGGAGAGAGAATAGGGAGAGAGGATAGGGAGAGAGGATAGGGAGAGAGGGAGAGGGGATAGGGAGAGAGGATAAGGAGAGAGGAGAGAGGATAGGGAGTGAGGGAGAGATGGAGAGAGTATAGGGAGAGAAAATAGGGAGAGAGGGAGAGAGGAGAGGGAGAGATGAGAGGGAGCGAGAATAGGGAGAGAGGATAGGGAGAGAGGATAGGGAGAGAGGGAGAGAGGATAGCGAGAGAGTATAGGGAGAGAGATAGAGAGAGAGAGAGTATAGGGAGAGAGGATAGGGAGAGAGGGAGAGAGGAGAAGGAGAGATGAGAGGGAGAGAGAGAAGAGAAGAGAAGATAAGGAGTGAGGAGATAGAGTAGGGAGAGAGGATAGGGAGAGAGAGAAGAGAAGATAGAATAGGGAGAGAGTATAGGGAGAGAGAGAAGAGAAGAGAGGATAGGAAGAGAGGATAGGGAGAGAGGATAGGGAGAGAGGGAGTGAGGAGAGGGAGAGAGAGAAGAGAAGAGACAAGAGGAGAGGGAGAGAGGAGAGAAAGAGGATTGGGAGAGAGGATAGGGAGAGAGGATATGGAGAGACGATAGGGAGAGACGATAGATAGAGAGGGAGAGAGGATAGGGAGAGAGGATAGGGAGAGAGGGAGAGAGGATAGGGAGAGAGGCTAGGGAGAGAGGAGAGAGGGGGTGAGGAGAGGGAGTGAGGAGAGGGAGAGAGAGAAGAGATGAGAGGATAGGGAGAGAGGACAGGGAGAGAGAGAAGAAAAGAGAGGATAGGGAGAGAGGATAGGGAGAGAGGAGATTGAATGAGGAGAGGGAGAGAGAGAAGAGAAGAGAGTAGTGGGAGAGAGGAGAGAGATAGAGGATTGGGAGAGAGGATAGGGAGAGAGGGAGAGAGGATAGGGAGAGAGGGTAGGATGAGGAGAGTGGAGAGAGGAGAGAGGACAGGGAGAGGGGATAGGGAGATATTAAGAGAGGATAGGGAGAGAGGATATGGAGAGAGGATAGGGAGAGAGGGAGATAGGATAGGAGAGAGTATATGAAGAGATGATAGGGAGAGAGGGAGAAAGGATAGGGAGAGAGAATAGGGAGATAGGATAGGGAGAGAGGATAGGGAGAGAGGGAGAGGGGATAGGGAGAGAGGATAAGGAGAGAGGAAAGAGGATAGGGAGAGAGGGAGAGATGGAGAGAGTATAGGGAGAGAGAATAGGGAGAGAGGGAGAGAGGAGAGGGAGAGATGAGAGGGAGAGAGAGAGAGAAGAGAAAAGAGGAAAAGGAGTGAGGAGATAGAATAGGAAGAGAGGATAGGTAGAGAGAGAAGAGAAGAGAGGAAAGGGAGAGAGAATAGGGAGAGATGATAGGGAGAGAGGATAGGGAGAGAGGAGAGGGAGTGAGGAGAGGGAGAGAGAGAAGAGAAGAGACGAGAGGAGAGGGAGAGAGGAGAGAAAGAGGATTGGGAGAGAGGATAGGGAGAGAGGATAGGGAGAAAGGATAGGGAGAGACAATAGGGAGAGACGATAGATAGAGAGGGAGAGAGGATATGTAGAGAGGATAGGGAGAGAGGAGAGGGAGTGAGGAGAGGGAGTGAGGAGAGGGAGAGAGAGAAGAGTTGAGAGGATAGGGAGAGAGGACAGGGAGAGAGAGAAGAAAATGAGGAGAGGGAGAGAGGATAGGGAGAGAAGATATGGAGTGAGCAGAGGGGTAGAGGAGATTGAATGAGGAGAGAGAGAAGAGAAGAGAGGAGAGGGAGAGAGGAGAGGGAGAGAGGGAGAGAGGGTAGGGAGACAGGATGAGGAGAGTGGAGAGAGGAGAGAGGACAGGGAGAGGGGATAGGGAGAGAGGATAGGGAGAGAGGAGGAGAGGATAGGGAGAGAGGATATGGAGAGAGGATAGGGAGAGATGGAGATAGGATAGGAGAGAGTAAATGGAGAGATGATAGGGAGAGAGGGAGAAATGATTGGGAGAGAGAATTGGGAGAGAGGATAGGGAGAGAGGATAGGGAGAGAGGGAGAGGGGAGAGGGAGAGAGGATAGGGAGAGAGGAGTGAGGATAGGGAGAGTGGATAGGGAGAGAGGGAGAGATGGAGAGAGTATAGGGAGAGAGAATAGGGAGAGAGGGAGAGAGGAGAGGGAGAGATGAGAGGGAGAGAGAGAAGAGAAGAGAGGAAAAGGAGTGAGGAGATAGAATAGGGTGAGAGGATAGGTAGAGAGAGAAGAGAAGAGAGGATAGGGAGAGAGAATAGGAAGAGAGGATAGGGAGAGAGGGAGATAGGATAGGGAGAGAGGATATGGAGAGATGATAGGGAGAGAGGGAGAAAGGATAGGGAGAGAGAATAGGGAGAGAGGATAGGGAGAGAGGATAGGGAGAGAGGGAGAGGGGACAGGGAGAGAGGATAGGGAGAGAGGATAGGGAGAGAGGATAGGGAGAGAGGGAGAGGATAGTGAGAGAGGATAGGGAGAGAGGATATGGAGAGAGGGAGAGAGGATAGGGAGAGAGGGAGAGGGGATAGGGAGAGAGAATAGGGAGAGAGGGAGAGGATGGGGAGAGAGGATAGGGAGAGAGGATATGGAGAGAGGGAGAGAGGGAGAGAGGATAGGAGAGAGGATAGGGAGAGAGAGTGAGGATAGGGAGAGAGGGAGGGAGGATAGGGAGTGAGGATAGGGAGAGAGGAGAGGGAGTGAGGAGAGGGAGTGAGGAGAGGGAGTGAGGAGAGGGAGAGAGAGATGAAAAGAGAGGAGAGGGAGAGAGGAGATAGGATAGGGAGAGAGGATAGGGAGAGAGGATAGGGAGAGAGGGAGAGAGGAGAGGGAGAGATGAGAGAGAGAGAGAGAAGATAAGAGAGGATATGGAGTGAGGAGATATAATAGGGAGAGAGGATAGGGAGAGAGAGAGATAGGATAGGGAGATAGGATATGGAGAGAGAATAGGGAGAGAGGATAGGGAGAGAGTATATGGAGAGAGAATAGGGAGAGAGGATAGGGAGAGAGGATAGGGAAAGAGGGAGAGAGGATAGGGAGAGAGGATTTGGAGAGAGGGAGAGAGTATAGGGGAGAGAGGATAGGGAGGGAGGGAGAGAGGAGAGGGTGAGATGAGAGGGAGAGAGAGAGAGAAGAGAAGAGAGGATAAGGAGTGAGGAGATAGAATAGGGAGAGAGAGAATAGAGGATAGGGAGAGAGAATAGGGAGAGAGGATATGGAGAGAGGATAGGGAGAGAGGAGAGGAAGTGAGGAGATGGAGAGAGAGAAGAGAAGAGAAGACAGGAGAGGGAGAGATGAGAGAAATAGGATTGGGAGAGAGAATACGGAGAGAGGATAGGGAGAGAGTATATGGAGAGAGAAGAGGGAGTGAGGAGAGGGAGAGAGGATAGGGAAAGAGGATATGGAGAGAGGATAGGGACAGAGGATATGGAGAGAGTATAGGGAGAGAAGAAGATAGAATAGGGAGAAAGGATATGGAGAGAGGATAGGAGAGAGGGAGATAGAATAGGAGAGAGGATATGGAGAGAGAGAAGAAAAGAGAGGAGAGGGGGAGAGGATAGGGAGAGATGAGAGGGAGAGAGGAGATTGAGTGAGGAGAGGGAGAGAGAGAAATGAAGAGAGGAGAGGGAGAGAGGAGAGAGAGACGATAGAGAGAGAGGATAGGAGAGAGGATAGGAGAGAGGGAGAGAGGATAGGAGAGAGGATATGGAGATATGATAGGAGAGAGGGAGAAAGGATAGGAGAGAGAATAGGGAGAGAGGATAGGGAGAGAGGATAGGGAGAGAGAATAGGGAGAGAGGATAGGGAGAGAGGATAGGGAGAGAGGGAGAGGGGATAGGGAGAGAGAGCGAGAGAGAGAAGAGAAGAGACAAGAGGAGAGGGAGAGAGAGAGGAGAGAAAGAGGATTGGGAGAGAGGATAGGGGGAGAGGATAGAGGGAAAGGATAGGGAGAGACGATAGGGAGAGATGATAGATAGAGAGGGAGAGAGGATAGGGAGAGAGGATAGGGAGAGAAGAAGATAGAATAGGGAGAAAGGATATGGAGAGAGGATAGGGAGAGAGGGAGATAGAATAGGGAGAGAGGATATGGAGAGAGAGAAGAAAAGAGAGGAGAGGGGGAGAGGATAGGGAGAGATGAGAGGGAGAGAGGAGATTGAGTGAGGAGAGGGAGAGAGAGAAATGAAGAGAGGAGAGGGAGAGAGGAGAGAGAGACGATAGAGAGAGAGGATAGGGAGAGGGGATAGGGAGAGAGGGAGAGAGGATAGGGAGAGAGGATATGGAGAGATGATAGGGAGAGAGGGAGAAAGGATAGGGAGAGAGTATAGGGAGAGATGATAGGGAGAGAGGATAGGGAGAGAGGGAGAGGGGATAGGGAGAGAGAGCGAGAGAGAGAAGACAAGAGACAAGAGGAGAGGGAGAGAGGAGAGAAAGAGGATTGGGAGAGAGGATAGGGGGAGAGGATAGAGGGAAAGGATAGGGAGAGATGATAGATAGAGAGGGAGAGAGGATAGGGAGAGAGGATAGGGAGAGAGGGAGAGAGGGAGAGAGTATGGGAGAGAAGATAGGGAGAGAGGGATAGAGGAGAAGGAGAGATGAGAGGGAGAGAGAGAAGAGAAGAGAGGATAAGGAGTGAGGAGATAGAATAGGGAGAGAGGATAGGGAGAGAGAGAAGAGAATATAGAATAGGGAGAGAGGATAGGGAGAGAGAGAAGAGAAGAGAGGATAGGAGAGAGGATATGGAGAGAGGATAGGGAGAGAGGAGGGGGAGTGAGGAGAGGGAGAGAGAGAAGAGAAGAGAAGACAGGATAGGGAGAGAGGATAGGGAGAGAGGGAGATAGGATAGGGAGAGAGGATATGGAGAGGTGATAGGGAGAGAGGGAGAAAGGATAGGGAGAGAGAAAAGGGAGAGAGGATAGGGAGAGAGGATAGGGAGAGAGGGAGAGAGGATAGGGAGAGAGGATAGGGAGAGAGGGAGAGGATAGTGAGAGAGGATAGGGAGAGAGGATATGGAGAGAGGGAGAGAGGATAGGGAGAGAGGGAGAGGGGATAGGGAGATAGAATAGGGAGAGAGGGAGAGGATGGGGAGAGAGGATAGGGAGAGAGGATATGGAGAGAGGGAGAGAGGGAGAGAGGATAGGGAGAGAGGATAGGGAGAGAGAGTGAGGATAGGGAGAGAGGGAGGGAGGATAGGGAGTGAGGATAGGGAGAGAGGCTAGGGAGAGAGGAGAGGGAGTGAGGAGAGGGAGTGAGGAGAGGGAGTGAGGAGAGGGAGAGAGAGAAGAAAAGAGAGGAGAGGGAGAGAGGAGATAGGATAGGGAGAGAGGATAGGGAGAGAGGATAGGGAGAGAGAGATAGGATAGGGAGATAGGATATGGAGAGAGAATAGGGAGAGAGGATAGGGAGAGAGTATATGGAGAGAGAATAGGGAGAGAGGATAGGGAGAGAGGATAGGGAGAGAGGATAGGGAAAGAGGGAGAGAGGATAGGGAGAGAGGATTTGGAGAGAGGGAGAGAGTATAGGGGAGAGAGGATAGGGAGGGAGGGAGAGAGGAGAGGGTGAGATGAGAGGGAGAGAGAGAAGAGAAGAGAGGATAAGGAGTGAGGAGATAGAATAGGGAGAGAGAGAATAGAGGATAGGGAGAGAGAATAGGGAGAGAGGGTATGGAGAGAGGATAGGGAGAGAGGAGAGGAAGTGAGGAGATGGAGAGAGAGAAGAGAAGAGAAGACAGGAGAGGGAGAGATGAGAGAAATAGGATTGGGAGAGAGAATACGGAGAGAGGATAGGGAGAGAGTATATGGAGAGAGAAGAGGGAGTGAGGAGAGGGAGAGAGGATAGGGAAAGAGGATATGGAGAGAGGATAGGGACAGAGGATATGGAGAGAGTATAGGGAGAGAAGAAGATAGAATAGGGAGAAAGGATATGGAGAGAGGATAGGGAGAGAGGGAGATAGAATAGGGAGAGAGGATATGGAGAGAGAGAAGAAAAGAGAGGAGAGGGGGAGAGGATAGGGAGAGATGAGAGGGAGAGAGGAGATTGAGTGAGGAGAGGGAGAGAGAGAAATGAAGAGAGGAGAGGGAGAGAGGAGAGAGAGACGATAGAGAGAGAGGATAGGGAGAGAGGATAGGGAGAGAGGGAGAGAGGATAGGGAGAGAGGATATGGAGATATGATAGGGAGAGAGGGAGAAAGGATAGGGAGAGAGAATAGGGAGAGAGGATAGGGAGAGAGGATAGGGAGAGAGAATAGGGAGAGAGGATAGGGAGAGAGGATAGGGAGAGAGGGAGAGGGGATAGGGAGAGAGAGCGAGAGAGAGAAGAGAAGAGACAAGAGGAGAGGGAGAGAGAGAGGAGAGAAAGAGGATTGGGAGAGAGGATAGGGGGAGAGGATAGAGGGAAAGGATAGGGAGAGACGATAGGGAGAGATGATAGATAGAGAGGGAGAGAGGATAGGGAGAGAGGATAGGGAGAGAAGAAGATAGAATAGGGAGAAAGGATATGGAGAGAGGATAGGGAGAGAGGGAGATAGAATAGGGAGAGAGGATATGGAGAGAGAGAAGAAAATAGAGGAGAGGGGGAGAGGATAGGGAGAGATGAGAGGGAGAGAGGAGATTGAGTGAGGAGAGGGAGAGAGAGAAATGAAGAGAGGAGAGGGAGAGAGGAGAGAGAGACAATAGAGAGAGAGGATAGGGAGAGGGGATAGGGAGAGAGGGAGAGAGGATAGGGAGAGAGGATATGGAGAGATGATAGGGAGAGAGGGAGAAAGGATAGGGAGAGAGAATAGGGAGAGATGATAGGGAGAGAGGATAGGGAGAGAGGGAGAGGGGATAGGGAGAGAGAGCGAGAGAGAGAAGAGAAGAGACAAGAGGAGAGGGAGAGAGGAGAGAAAGAGGATTGGGAGAGAGGATAGGGGGAGAGGATAGAGGGAAAGGATAGGGAGAGACGATAGGGAGAGATGATAGATAGAGAGGGAGAGAGGATAGGGAGAGAGGATAGGGAGAGAGGGAGAGAGGGAGAGAGTATGGGAGAGAAGATAGGGAGAGAGGGATAGAGGAGAAGGAGAGATGAGAGAGAAGAGAAGAGAGGATAAGGAGTGAGGAGATAGAATAGGGAGAGAGGATAGGGAGAGAGAGAAGAGAATATAGAATAGGGAGAGAGGATAGGGAGAGAGAGAAGAGAAGAGAGGATAGGAGAGAGGATAGGGAGAGAGGATAGGGAGAGAGGGAGAGAGGATAGGGAGAGAGGATATGGAGAGATGATAGGGAGAGAGGGAGAAAGGATAGGGAGAGAGAATAGGGAGAGATGATAGGGAGAGAGGATAGGGAGAGAGGGAGAGGGGATAGGGAGAGAGAGCGAGAGAGAGAAGAGAAGAGACAAGAGGAGAGGGAGAGAGGAGAGAAAGAGGATTGGGAGAGAGGATAGGGGGAGAGGATAGAGGGAAAGGATAGGGAGAGACGATAGGGAGAGATGATAGATAGAGAGGGAGAGAGGATAGGGAGAGAGGATAGGGAGAGAGGGAGAGAGGGAGAGAGTATGGGAGAGAAGATAGGGAGAGAGGGATAGAGGAGAAGGAGAGATGAGAGAGAAGAGAAGAGAGGATAAGGAGGAGGAGATAGAATAGGGAGAGAGGATAGGGAGAGAGAGAAGAGAATATAGAATAGGGAGAGAGGATAGGGAGAGAGAGAAGAGAAGAGAGGAT
Organism: Coregonus clupeaformis; assembly: GCF_020615455.1. Classification (NCBI taxonomy): domain Eukaryota; kingdom Metazoa; phylum Chordata; class Actinopteri; order Salmoniformes; family Salmonidae; genus Coregonus; species Coregonus clupeaformis. The sequence goes on along the minus strand of NC_059208.1, from coordinate 58,061,164 downwards.
AGGAGAGAGGATAGGGAGAGAGGATAGGGAGAGAGGAGGGGGAGTGAGGAGAGGGAGAGAGAGAGAGAAGAGAAGACAGGATAGGGAGAGAGGATAGGGAGAGAGGGAGATAGGATAGGGAGAGAGGATATGGAGAGATGATAGGGAGAGAGGGAGAAAGGATAGGGAGAGAGAAAAGGGAGAGAGGATAGGGAGAGAGGATAGGGAGAGAGGGAGAGAGGATAGGGAGAGAGGATAGGGAGAGAGGGAGAGGATAGTGAGAGAGGATAGGGAGAGAGGATATGGAGAGAGGGAGAGAGGATAGGGAGAGAGGGAGAGGGGATAGGGAGAGAGAATAGGGAGAGAGGGAGAGGATGGGGAGAGAGGATAGGGAGAGAGGATATGGAGAGAGGGAGAGAGGGAGAGAGGATAGGGAGAGAGGATAGGGAGAGAGAGTGAGGATAGGGAGAGAGGGAGGGAGGATAGGGAGTGGGGATAGGGAGAGAGGAGAGGGAGTGAGGAGAGGGAGTGAGGAGAGGGAGAGAGAGAAGAAAAGAGAGGAGAGGGAGAGAGGAGATAGGATAGGGAGAGAGGATAGGGAGAGAGGATAGGGAGAGAGGATAGGGAGAGAGGGAGAGAGGAGTGGGAGAGATGAGAGAGAGAGAGAGAAGATAAGAGAGGATATGGAGTGAGGAGATATAATAGGGAGAGAGGATAGGGAGAGAGAGATATGATAGGGAGATAGGATATGGAGAGAGAATAGGGAGAGATGATAGGGAGAGAGTATATGGAGAGAGAATAGGGAGAGAGGATAGGGAGAGAGGATAGGGAGAGAGGATAGGGAAAGAGGGAGAGAGGATAGGGAGAGAGGATTTGGAGAGAGGGAGAGAGTATAGGGGAGAGAGGATAGGGAGGGAGGGAGAGAGGAGAGGGTGAGATGAGAGGGAGAGAGAGAAGAGAAGAGAGGATAAGGAGTGGGGAGATAGAATAGGGAGAGAGAGAAGAGAAGAGAGGATAGGGAGAGAGAATAGGGAGAGAGGATATGGAGAGAGGATAGGGAGAGAGGAGAGGAAGTGAGGAGATGGAGAGAGAGAAGAGAAGAGAAGACAGGAGAGGGAGAGAGGAGAGAAATTGTATTGGGAGAGAGTGTAACGATCCCTGCAGTCTGAGTCGGTTTCTGTCTGGGTATTAGTTTTTCTGCTCGGGATCTCCAGTTTCCCGAGGGTTCTGGAACGCTCCCTGCCTGGTTGCCGGGCAACGTTGCTAGGCGGGCGCTCTCTTGATTTCCGCACCTGCATCCCATCAGCAATCTGCACACCTGGTCCTGATCATCACCCTTCTTAGGCTCTGTCCTAACATCCATTCCCTGCCGGATCGTTAGCCATGAACAGTATGTTTGTCCGTGTATCAGCCTTGGAACTTCTAGCGTTAGTTTTGTTGTTTTGCACCTTTTGACTTGCTGTATACTTACCTCCGTTTTGTTCTATCTGCAGTCACTCACCCGGAACCTTCACCCAACCTCTGCCTGATGGTCGGCGGCTGCCGAGCCATTACTGGACCTACCACTGCACCCTCAACAACCCATCCACGCCACCCGCTCTGTTCCCTGGATTATTCAGCCTCACTCGTGGATCTATTAAATAAACACTCACCTTTGTTTCAATTTACCTTGTCCTGGTCTGCTTCTGGGTTCTGGCTTAGTAAACCGTGACAGAACGATCCGGCCAGTAATGAACCCAGCGGACCTGGACTCTGTTCGCCATGCCATTACCCATCAGGAGAAGATGTTGGGCCATCATAGCACGGAGCTACAGGAGATCGCGTTAGCAGTTCGGAACCTTTCTACCGGTCTGACGGAGGTCCAGAACCAGCGCAAGTTTCCGGTGGAGGATCCACTACCGGGTTTCACCCATCTCGCCTGCCGCTTCTGGAGCTGTGTCCTTCCGTGAGCCCAAGGTTCCGACGCCGGATAAATATGAGGGGGAGCTGGGAAGATGCCGTTCTTTCCTTATGCAGTGTGGGTTAGTGTTCGATCTACAGCCCTACTCTTATGCCACAGACAAGGCTAGGATAGCCTTTGTGATTGAGTTGCTGCGTGGTCGAGCGCTGGAGTGGGCTTCAGCCGTTTGGGAACGACAAGACCCCTGCATGGCTTCATACCAGGGGTTCACGGCCGAGATGAGGAAGCTCTTCGACCATTCCGTCCGAGGGAGGGACGCAGCTAGGCGCCTGTTTTCGCTCGCCAAGGAACTTCGCAGCGTGGCCGACTTCGTGATCGAGTTCAAGACGTTGGCTGTGGAGAGTGGGTGGAATGAGGAGTCTCTGCAAGCGGCCTTTTACCAGGGTCTGTCGGAGCAGCTCAAGGATGAGTTGATCTCCTATCCGGAGCCTAGTGACCTGGACAGCTTGGTAGCCTTGTCTATTCGGGTGGATAATCGAGTCCGAGAGCGAAGGAGGGAGAAGCAATGGGTTCCGTCCAATCGATCAGCTTCTCAGGTTCCAGTCGGGTCGGGGATTGGACCAGAATACGTCGATCATCGTCCACCACACAGGATTAGTGGAGAGGTCCTGTCTCCCGATTCTGAACCAATGCAAGTAGGGCGGCACGGGTTAACCAAGGAGGAACGCCAACTCAGACGTAGGACTAACTGTTGCCTCTACTGTGGTGGTTCGGGACATTACCTCGCCACCTGTTCCCGGGCGGTCGTCAAACTGCGCGGCTCGCTAAAGTTGGGAGGACTTTTAGCGAGCCAGTTTCGACCTCTCAATACCTCTGTCAGACCCCGTTTCCGGCTACCCTTATGAACAGGAATCAGAGCTTAGCGATTAACGCTTTATCGATTCAGGTGCCGATGGAAGCTTTCTTGATGCCGAGTTGGTGGAACAGCTGGGGCTTTCCAAGGAGCAATTGCCGGAAGCCATTGAAGCGACCACTCTGAACGGCAGTAGTCTGGCACGTATCACGATGAGGACTGAACCGGTTAAGATGCTGTTGTCGGGAATCATTCGGAGATGATTTCATTCTTCATTCTGCCGTCTTCCCATGTTCCTCTGGTCCTTGGATACCCCTGGCTGAAGGAACACAATCCCACGTCTCGATTGGGTGACGGGCAAGGTAACGAGTTGGAGCCTTGATTGTCATGCTAACTGTCTCAAGACTGCCTGTCCCCATTCGGTTCCCAGTCAGGTGATTGAGGCTAAACCCCCAGATTTGTCCCTGGTTCCCGAGACATATCACGATTTGGGGGAAGTGTTCAGTAAGCAGAAGGCTCTGTCACTCCCTCCCCACCGACCATATGATTGTGCCATCAACCTGTTCCCTGGAGCTGTCTACCCCAAGGGAAGGTTATACAGTATCTCCCGACCTGAACGTGAGGCTTTGGAGACCTACATCAAGGAGTCCCTAGCTGCTGGTCTCGTTCGGTCCCTCGTCATCACCCCTGGGGGCAGGATTCTTCTTTGTGGGTAAGAAGGATGGCTCTCTTCGACCGTGTATTGATTATCGGGGGTTGAATGACATCACGGTCAAGAACAAGTATCCCCTGCCCTTGATGAGTTCTGCCTTCGACTCCTTACAGGGTGCTACGGTGTTCACCAAGCTAGACCTACGCAATGCGTATCACATGGTCCGGATCAGAGAGGGGGACGAGTGGTTGACGGGTTTCAATACACCGATGGGTCACTTGAGTATCAGGTGATGCCGTTTGGACTGACCAATGCTCCAGCGGTATTCCAGAGTATGGTGAACGCACGTCCTGAGAGATATGATCGGTCTCTTTGTGTTTGTTTACCTGGATGACATTCTGATCTTCTCGAAGGAACCTTCCGACCACGTCCAGCATGTCCGGCAGGTTCTGCAGCGATTGTTGGAGAATCGCCTGTTCGTGAAGGCCGAGAAGTGCGAGTTTCACGCCCACACGACATCCTTTCTCGGGTACATCATCTCCAGGGGAGAGATTAGGATGGACCAGGAGAAGGTTAGAGCGGTTCTGGAATGGGCCCAGCCCGGTACGAGATTGCAGCTCCAGAGATTTTTGGGGTTTGCGAATTTCTACCGCAGATTCATCCGGGGATTACAGCCGTGTGGCCGCTCCGTTAACTGCCTTGACTTCCAGTATCAGGACCTTCAAGTGGAATCCGGAGGCGGATCGAGCGTTTCTGGATTTGAAGAGGCGATTCACCAACGCACCGATTCTCTCTCAACCGGACACGGCCCGTCAGTTCTGCCGTTGAAGTGGACGCGTCTGATGTGGGAGTTGGCGCCATCCTGTCGCAGCGATGCTCCACGGACAGTAAACTCCATCCCTGCGCCTACTACTCGCCGCCTTTCGCCTGCGGAGAGGAATTACGATGTGGGTAACCGGAGCTTCTCGCGGTGAAACTTGCCTTGGAGGAGTGGCGCCACTGGTTGGAGGGGGCGGAGCAACCGTTTATTGTCTGGACTGACCACAAGAATCTTGCTTACGTGCAATCGGCTAGACGTCTCAACTCCCGTCAGGCCAGGTGGGCGTTGTTTTTCGGACGATTCAATTTTTCCCTGACGTTCCGACCTGGATCTAAGAACGGCAAGGCGGACGCCTTGTCCCGGATGTTCTCCAAGACGGAGGAGAGTGGGTCCAAGACCGAGACAATTCTCCCCCGGAACTGCGTCGTGGGAGCTGTTAGGTGGAAGATTGAGGAGGAGGTGATGGCGGCCCTTCGGACGCAGCCCGGTCCCGGTAACGGTCCACCCGGTCGGTTGTTTGTGCCTGAGTCGGTTCGTCCTGCTGTCCTCAAATGGTCCCACGCCAGCAAGATGGCTTGTCACCCTGGCGTGGCTCGGACGATGGCGTTTCTTCGCAGACGCTTTTTGGTGGCCTGCCATGGCCGAGGATACTCGGGGTTATGTTGCTGCCTGTCCAGTGTGTGCGCAGAATAAGAGTACCAATCGGCCCAGCTCTGGACTACTTCACCCCCTTCCTATTCCCCCGCGACCATGGTCGCATCTGGCCCTGGACTTTGTCACTGGGTTGCCCGTTTCTGAGGGAAACACGGTCGTTCTGACTATCGTGGACAGATTCAGCAAGTTCGCCCACTTTGTGCCTATTGCCAAACTTCCCTCTGCCTCGGAGACGTCCGAGATCCTGGTTAGGGAGGTTTTCAGGGTCCACGGTTTGCCCAGTGATATCGCTTTCCGACCGTGGCCCTCAGTTTACCTCTGCTGTCTGGAAGTCCTTCTGTTTGGCCATTGGAGCTACAGTCAGCCTCACATCTGGTTTTCACCCCCAATCTAATGGTCAGGCGGAGAGAGCCAACCAGAAGATGGAATCCACGCTACGCTGCCTTGTCTCCTCCAACCCCACCTCCTGGGTCTCTCAGTTGCCTTGGGTTGAGTATGCCCACAATACTCTCCCTACATCTGCCACTGGGATGTCTCCCTTCCAGTGCCTGTATGGCTACCAACCTCCCTTGTTCCCTTCTCAGGAGAAGGAGCTCTCAGTGCCCTCTGTTCAGGCCCATATTCGTCGTTGCCACCGGACCTGGCATCGGGCCAGAAAGGCACTCCTTAGAGTTTCGGACCGGTATCAGCTCCAGGCGAATCGTCGCGGATCCCCGCTCCCACCTATACCATCGGAGATAGGGTCTGGTTGGCCACACGGGATCTTCCTTTACGGACTGAGTCTAGGGAAGTTGTTACCGAAGTTCATTGGTCCGTTTGTGGTGGAGAAGGTGATCAATCCGGTGGCAGTTCGACTCAAACTACCGAGGACGCTCAGAGTCCATCCCACCTTTCATGTCTCCTGCCTCAAGCCTGTTCTCCTCAGTCCTCTGTTGCCTCCTCCGCCTCCTCCTCCTCCTCCTCGGATGATCGGAGGTGGTCCTGCCTACACGGTGCGACGCATCATGGATTCCAGACGGCGGGGCCGGGGTTTCCAGTATCTCGTGGACTGGGAGGGGTATGGTCCTGAGGAGAGGAGTTGGATTCCGCGGCGACAGATCCTAGATGCTGACCTCATTCGTGACTTCTACCGCCTCCATCCTGGCGCTCCGGGAGTCCGCCCGGTGGCGTCTGGCTCGGAGGGGGGGTACTGTAACGATCCCTGCAGTCTGAGTCGGTTTCTGTCTGGGTATTAGTTTTTCTGCTCGGGATCTCCAGTTTCCCGAGGGTTCTGGAACGCTCCCTGCCTGGTTGCCGGGCAACGCTGTTAGGCGGGAGCTCTCTTGATTTCCGCACCTGCATCCCATCAGCAATCTGCACACCTGGTCCTGATCATCACCCTTCTTAGGCTCTGTCCTAACATCCATTCCCTGCCGGATCGTTAGCCATGAACAGTATGTTTGTCCGTGTATCAGCCTTGGAACTTCTAGCGTTAGTTTTGTTGTTTTGCACCTTTTTGACTTGCTGTATACTTACCTCCGTTTTGTTCTATCTGCAGTCACTCACCCGGAACCTTCACCCAACCTCTGCCTGATGGTCGGCGGCTGCCGAGCCATTACTGGACCTACCACTGCACCCTCAACAACCCATCCACGCCACCCGCTCTGTTCCCTGGATTATTCAGCCTCACTCGTGGATCTATTAAATAAACACTCACCTTTGTTTCAATTTACCTTGTCCTGGTCTGCTTCTGGGTTCTGGCTTAGTAAACCGTGACAGAGAGAATACGGAGAGAGGATAGGGAGAGAGTATATGGAGAGAGAAGAGGGAGTGAGGAGAGGGAGAGAGGATAGGGAAAGAGATTAGGGAGTGAGGAGAGGGCGAGAGGACAGGGAGAGAGGATATGGAGAGAGGATAGGGACAGAGGATATGGAGAGAGTATAGCGAGAGAAGAATATAGGATAGGGAGAAAGGATATGGAGAGAGGATAGGGAGAGAGGGAGATAGAATAGGGAGAGAGGATATGGAGCGAGAGAAGAAAAGAGAGGAGAGGGGGAGAGGATAGGGAGAGAGGAGAGGGAGAGAGGAGATTGAGTGAGGAGAGGGAGAGAGAGAAATGAAGAGAGGAGAGGGAGAGAGGAGAGAGAGAGGATAGAGAGAGAGGATAGGGAGAGAGGATAGGGAGAGAGGGAGAGAGGATAGGGAGAGAGGATATGGAGAGATGATAGGAGAGAGGGAGAAAGGATAGGGAGAGAGAATAGGGAGAGAGTATAGGGAGAGAGGATAGGGAGAGAGGGAGAGGGATAGGAGAGAGGATATGTAGAGAGGGAGAGGACAGGGAGAGAGGATAGGGACAGAGGATATGGAGAGAGTATAGGGAGAGAAGAAGATAGGATAGGGAGAAAGGATATGGAGAGAGGATAGGGAGAGAGGGAGATAGAATAGGGAGAGAGGATATGGAGAGAGAGGAGAAAAGAGAGGAGAGGGGGAGAGGATAGGGAGAGAGGAGAGGGAGAGAGGATATTGAGTGAGGAGAGGGAGAGAGAGAAATGAAGAGAGGAGAGGGAGAGAGGAGAGAGAGCGGATAGAGAGAGAGGATAGGGAGAGAGGATAGGGAGAGAGGGAGAGAGGATAGGGAGAGGATATGGAGAGATGATAGGGAGAGAGGGAGAAAGGATAGGAGAGGGAATAGGAGAGAGTATAGGGAGAGAGGATAGGGAGAGAGGGAGAGGGGATAGGAGAGAGGATATGTAGAGAGGGAGAGGACAGGGAGAGAGGATAGGGACAGAGGATATGGAGAGAGTATAGGGAGAGAAGAAGATAGGATAGGGAGAAAGGATATGGAGAGAGGATAGGGAGAGAGGGAGATAGAATAGGGAGAGATGATATGGAGAGAGAATAGGGAGAGAGGATAGGGAGAGAGGATAGGGAGAGAGGGAGAGAGGAAATGGAGAGAGCAGAGGTAGAGAGGGAGAGAGGAGAGGGAGAGATGAGAGGGAGAGAGAGAAGAGAAGAGAGGATAAGGAGTGAGGAGATAGAATAGGGAGAGAGAGAAGAGAAGAGAGGATAGGGAGAGAGAATAGGGAGAGAGGATATGGAGAGAGGATAGGGAGAGAGGAGAGGAAGTGAGGAGATGGAGAGAGAGAAGAGAAGAGAAGACAGGAGAGGGAGAGAGGAGAGAAATTGGATTGGGAGAGAGAATACGGAGAGAGGATAGGGAGAGAGTATATGGAGAGAGGAGAGGGAGTGAGGAGAGGGAGAGAGGATAGGGAAAGAGATTAGGGAGTGAGGAGAGGGCGAGAGGACAGGGAGAGAGGATATGGAGAGAGGATAGGGACAGAAGATATGGAGAGAGTATAGGGAGAGAAGAAGATAGGATAGGGAGAAAGGATATGGAGAGAGGATAGGGAGAGAGGGATATATAATAGGGAGAGAGGATATGGAGAGAGAGAAGAAAAGAGAGGAGAGGGGGAGAGGATAGGGAGAGAGGAGAGGGGATAGGGGATAGGGAGAGAGGATATGTAGAGAGGGAGAGGACAGGGAGAGAGGAGAGAGAGAGGATAGAGAGAGAGGATAGGGAGAGAGGATAGGGAGAGAGGGAGAGAGGATAGGGAGAGAGGATATGGAGAGATGATAGGGAGAGAGGGAGAAAGGATAGGGAGAGAGAATAGGGAGAGAGTATAGGGAGAGAGGATAGGGAGAGAGGGAGAGGGGATAGGGAGAGAGGATATGTAGAGAGGGGGAGGACAGGGAGAGAGGATAGGGACAGAGGATATGGAGAGAGTATAGGGAGAGAAGAAGATAGGATAGGGAGAAAGGATTTATTTTATTTTATTTTTTTATTTCACCTTTATTTAACCAGGTAAACCAGTTGAGAACAAGTTCTCATTTACAACTGCGACCTGGCCAAGATAAAGCAAAGCAGTGCGATAAAAACAACAACACAGAGTTACATATGGGGTAAAACAAAACAAAGTCAAAAATACAACAGAAATACATATAATATACAGTGTGCAAATTTAGCAAGTTATGGAGGTAAGGCAATAAAATAGGCTATAGTGCAAAATAATTACAATTTAGTATTAACACTGGAATGATGTGCAAGAGATGATGTGCAAATAGAGATACTGGGGTACAAATGAGCAAAATAAATAACAATATAGGGATGAGGTAGTTGGGCGGGCTAATTTCAGATGGGCTGTGTACAGGTGCAGTGATCGGTAAGGTGCTCTGACAACTGATGCTTAAAGTTAGTGAGGGAGATAAGTGTCTCCAGCTTCAGAGATTTTTGCAATTTGTTCCAGTCATTGGCAGCAGAGAACTGGAAGGAATTGCGGCCAAAGGAGGTGTTGGCTTTGGGGATGACCAGTGAGATATACCCGCTGGAGCGCAGACTACGGGTGGGTGTTGCTATGGTGACCAATGAGCTAAGATAAGGCAGGGATTTGCCTAGCAGTGATTTATAGATGGCCTGGAGCCAATGGGTTTGGCGACGAATATGTAGTGAGGACCAGCCAACAAGAGCGTACAGGTCACAGTGGTGGGTATTATATGGGGCTTTGGAGACAAAACGGATGGCACTGTGATAGACAACATCCAATTTGCTGAGTAGAGTGTTGGAGGCTATTTTGTAAATGACATCGCCGAAGTCAAGGATCGGTAGGATAGTCAGTTTTACGAGGGCATGTTTGGCAGCATGAGTGAAGGAGTCTTTGTTGCGAAATAGGAAACCGATTCTAGATTTAACTTTGGATTGGAGATTCTTAATGTGAGTCTGGAAAGAGAGTTTACAGTCTAACCAGACACCTAGATATTTGTAGTTGTCCACATACTCTAGGTCAGACCCGTCTAGAGTAGTGATTCTAGTCGGGTGGGCGGGTGCAAGCAGCGTTCGGTTGAAGAGCATGCATTTAGTTTTACTAGTGTTTAAGAGCAGTTGGAGGCTACTGAAGGAGTGTTGTATGGAATTGAAGCTCGTTTGGAGGTTTGTTAACACAGTGTCCGATGAAGGGCCAGATGTATACAAAATGGTGTCGTCTGCGTAGAGGTGGATCTGAGAGTCACCAGCAGCAAGAGCGACGTCATTGATATACACAGAGAAAAGAGTTGGCCCAAGAATTGAACCCTGTGGCACCCCATAGAGACTGCCATAGGTCCAGACAACAGGCCCTCCGATTTGACACATTGAACTCTATCTGAGAAGTAGTTGGTGAACCAGGCGAGGCAGTCATTTGAGAAACCAAGGCTATTTAGTCTGCCAATAAGAATGCGGTGGTTGACAGAGTCGAAAGCCTTGGCCAGGTCAATGAAAAACTGCTGCACAGTACTGTCTATTATCGATCGCGGTTATAATATCGTTTAGGACCTTGAGCGTGGCTGAAGTGCACACATGACCAGCTCGGAAACCGATTGCATAGCGGAGAAGGTACAGTGGGATTCGAAATGGTCGGTGATCTGTTTGTTGACTTGGCTTTCAAAACTTTTGAAAGGCAGGGCAGGATGGATATGGGTCTGTAACAGTTTGGATCTAGAGTGTCACCCCCTTTGAAGAGGGGGATGACCGCGGCAGCTTTCCAATCTCTGGGGATCTCAGACGTTACGAAAGAGAGGTTGAACAGGCTAGTAATAGGGGTTGCGACAATTTCGTCGGCTAGTTTTAGAAAGAAAGGGTCCAGATTGTCTAGCCCAGATGATTTGTAGGGGTCCAGATTTTGCAGCTCTTTTAGAACATCAGCTGTCTGGATTTGTGTGAAGGAGAAGCGGGGGGCATGGGCAAGTTGCAGCGGAGGGTGCAGAGCTGGTGGCCGGGGTAGTGGTAGCCAGGTGGAAAGCATGGCCAGCCGTAGCAAAATGCTTGTTGAAATTCTCGATTATTGTAGATTTATCGGTGGTGATAGTGTTTCCTAGCCTCAGTGCAGTGGGCAGCTGGGAGGAAGTGCTCTTATTTTCCATGGACTTTACAGTGTCCCAAAACTTTTTGGAGTTAGTGCTACAGGATGCAAATTTCTGTTTGAAAAAGTTAGCCTTTGCTTTCCTAACTGCTTGTGTATATTGGTTCCTAACTTCCCTGAAAAGTTGCATATCGCGGGGGCTATTTGATGCTAATGCAGTACGCCACAGGATGTTTTTGTGCTGGTCAAGGGCAGTCAAGTCTGAGGAGAACCAGGGGCTATATCTGTTCTTAGTTCTGTATTTTTTGAATGGGGCATGTCTATTTAAGATTGAGAGGAAATTACTTTTAAAGAACAACCAGGCATCCTCTACTGACGGAATGAGATCTATATCCATCCAGGATACCTGGGCCAGGTCAATTAGGAAGGCCTGCTCGCTGAAGTGTTTTTGGGAGCGTTTGACAGTGATGAGGGGTGGTCGTTTGACCGCGGACCCGCTACGGACGCAGGCAATAAGGCAGTGATCGCTGAGATCCTGGTTGAAGACAGCGGAGGTGTATTTAGAGGGTAAGTTAGTCAGGATGATATCTATGAGGGTACCCATGTTTACGGATTTAGGGTTGTACCTGGTAGGTTCGTTGATAATTTGTGTGAGATTGAGGGCATCTAGTTTAGATTGTAGGATGGCCGGGGTGTTAAGCATATCCCAATTTAGGTCACCAAACAGTACGAACTCTGAGGATAGATGGGGGGCAATCAATTCACATATGGTGTCCAGGGCACAGCTGGGGGCTGAGGGGGGTCTGTAGCAAGCGGCAACAGTGAGAGATTTATTTCTGGAAAGGTGGATTTTTAGAAGTAGAAGCTCAAACTGTTTGGGCACAGACCTGGATAGTATGATGGAGCTCTGCAGGCTATCTCTACAGTAGATTGCAACTCCACCCCCTTTGGCAGTTCTATCTAGACGGAAAATGTTATAGTTGGGGATGGAAATTTCAGAATTTTTGGTGGCCTTCCTAAGCCAGGATTCAGACACTGCTAGAACATCAGGGTTGGCGGAGTGTGCTAACGCAGTGAATAACTCAAACTTAGGAAGGAGGCTTCTGATATTTATGTGCAGAAAACCAAGACTTTTACGGTTACAGAAGTCAACAAATGATAGCTCCTGGGGAGTAGGAGTGATACTGGGGGGCTGCAGGGCCTGGGTTAGCCTCTACATCACCAGAGGAACAGAGGAGGACTAGAATAAGGATACGACTAAAGGCTTTAAGAACTGGTCTTCTAGTGCGTTGGGTACATAGAATAAAGGGGGCAGTTCTCCGGGCGTTGTAGAAAAGATTCAGGGCATTATGTACAGAAAAGGATATGGAAGGATATGAGTACAGTTCAGGTAACCCTAAGCGTTGGGTAACAATGAAAGAGATAGCGTCATTGGAGGCATCGATTGAGCCGGTCTCGGCGTGTATGGGGGGAGGAACAAAGGAACTATATGAGGCAGTTTGAGAGGGACTAGGGGTTCTACATTGAAATTGTATAATAAGAACTAACCCAAACAGCAATAGGCAAGGCATAATTGACATGGGAGAGAGGCATAAAGCAGTCACATGTGTTATTAGAGAGAGCTAAGACACAACTGGAAATAGCGATAACGTTTGGGCTAAGACTAAACAGAATAAACAGGACAGGGTACCGTGTAAAGGAACAGTCCAGCAGGCATCAGCTGTGCAGCTGAGTGATCATAAGGTCCAGTGAACAGTAATATGTGAGTCCGAGAGCAGTTCAAATTGGTGCTTCAGCACAGCTAGCAGGGAGCACAGTTGTAGTTTGCGTGTGCTAGCGGGCCGGGGCTGGCAGATGGATCTTCGTGGTCGTCGCAACGGGAAGCCTGTTGAAACCACATCAGACTATTTCGTCGGCAAACCAGTCGTGTTGGATCGGCGGGGCTCAGTGTCAACATTAGGAGGTCCCGTCCGGTTGACAGAGAGGTAGATAGCCGGGAGATGGGCCTGAGGCTAGCTCAAGGCTAACTGGTGCTTGTTATAGGGCAATGGTAATGGTAATCAGCCAACAACAGGTTGCAGCTAGCTAGCTGGTTGTGATGATCCGGCGCTAGGGTCCAGTGATTCCGGCAGAAAGTCCAATAAGCTCTGTGTCGATAGCACGCTGGGTCGATAGCACGCTGTGCAGACTGGCCGACGAATTGTCCAGGCTAGAGCTAGAGCTGGCTGGTGGATAGTGTAGGCCACGGACAATGGTGAAGACGCTAACGGTGACTAATAACAGGTAGCCACTATTTTCAGCTTACGGTTCTTGATGAAAGTTATAAAGAAATAATAGAATCCTTTCCATGTTGGGTGAGGCGGGTTGCAGGAAAGTATATTTAGTTAAAGAATGAAAGTAAAAAATTGAGAAATATAGACAAAAAAAAAACAAGAAACGGGATATTTACACAGGACGAAAAATAAAAGCGACCGCACTGCTACGCCATCTTGGAAGAGAGAGAATAGGGAGAGAGGGAGATAGAATAGGGAGAGAAGATATGGAGAGAGAGAAGAAAAGAGAGGAGAGGGGGAGAGGATAGGGAGAGAGGAGAGGGAGAGAGGAGATTGAGTGAGGAGAGGGAGAGAGAGAAATGAAGAGAGGAGAGGGAGAGAGGAGAGAGAGAGGATAGAGAGAGAGGATAGGGAGAGAGGATAGGGAGAGAGGGAGAGAGGATAGGGAGAGAGGATATGGAGAGATGATAGGGAGAGAGGGAGAAAGGATAGGGAGAGGGAATAGGGAGAGAGTATAGGGAGAGAGGATAGGGAGAGAGGGAGAGGGGATGGGGAGAGAGGATATGTAGAGAGGGAGAGGACAGGGAGAGAGGTTAGGGACAGAGGATATGGAGAGAGTATAGGGAGAGAAGAAGATAGGATAGGGAGAAAGGATATGGAGAGAGGATAGGGAGAGAGGGAGATAGAATAGGGAGAGATGATATGGAGAGAGAATAGGGAGAGAGGATAGGGAGAGAGGATAGGGAGAGAGGGAGAGAGGAAATGGAGAGAGCAGAGGTAGAGAGGGAGAGAGGAGAGGGAGAGATGAGAGGAGAGAGAGAAGAGAAGAGAGGATAAGGAGTGAGGAGATAGAATAGGGAGAGAGAGAAGAGAAGAGAGGATAGGGAGAGAGAATAGGGAGAGAGGATATGGAGAGAGGATAGGGAGAGAGGAGAGGAAGTGAGGAGATGGAGAGAGAGAAGAGAAGAGAAGACAGGAGAGGGAGAGAGGAGAGAAATTGGATTGGGAGAGAGAATACGGAGAGAGGATAGGGAGAGAGTATTTTGAGAGAGAAGAGGGAGTGAGGAGAGGGAGAGAGGATAGGGAAAGAGATTAGGGAGTGAGGAGAGGGCGAGAGGACAGGGAGAGAGGATATGGAGAGAGGATAGGGACAGAGGATATGGAGAGAGTATAGGGAGAGAAGAAGATAGGATAGGGAGAAAGGATATGGAGAGAGGATAGGGAGAGAGGGAGATAGAATAGGGAGAGAGGATATGGAGAGAGAGAAGAAAAGAGAGGAGAGGGGGAGAGGATAGGGAGAGAGGAGAGGGAGAGAGGAGATTGAGTGAGGAGAGGGAGAGAGATAAATTAAGAGAGGAGAGGGAGAGAGGAGAGAGAGAGGATAGAGGGAGAGGATAGGGAGAGAGGATAGGGAGAGAGGGAGAGAGGATAGGGAGAGAGGATATGGAGAGATGATAGGGAGAGAGGGAGAAAGTATAGGGAGAGAGAATAGGGAGAGAGTATAGGGAGAGAGGATAGGGAGAGAGGGAGAGGGGATAGGGAGAGAGGATATGTAGATAGGGAGAGGACAGGGAGAGAGGATAGGGACAGAGGATATGGAGAGAGTATAGGGAGAGAAGAAGATAGGATAGGGAGAAAGGATATGGAGAGAGGATAGGGAGAGAGGGAGATAGAATAGGGAGAGATGATATGGAGAGAGAATAGGGAGAGAGGATAGGGAGAGAGGGAGAGAGGAAATGGAGAGAGCAGAGGTAGAGAGGGAGAGATGAGAGGGAGAGAGAGAAGAGAAGAGAGGATAAGGAGTGAGGAGATAGGATAGTGAGAGAAGATAGGAAGAGAGGGAGGGAGGATAGGGAGAGAGAATAGGGAGAGATGGAGAGAGGGAGAGAGTATAGGGAGTGAGGATTTGGAGAGAGGGAGAGAGGAGAGGGAGAGATGAGAGCGAGAGAGGAGATTGAGTGAGGAGAGGGAGAGAGAAGAGAAGAGAGGAGAGGGAGAGAGGAGAGAGAGAGAGGATAGGGAGAGAGGATAGGGAGAGAGGATAGGGAGAGAGGAGAGGGAGAGAGGATAGGGAGAGAGGAGAGGGAGAGAGGATAGGGAGAGAGGGTAGGGAGACATGATGAGGAGAGAGGAGAGAGGAGAGAGGACAGGGAGAGGGGATAGGGAGAGAGGATAGGGAAGAGGAAGAGAGGATAGGGAGAGAAGATATGGAGAGATGGCGAAGTAGTGCAGTCCTGTTTCTGTCGTGTGTCTGTAAATAGCCTGTAAATACCCTGTTTTTTTGTATTTTTCGTACATATTTCCCTATCAGACTTTTCATCCTTCTACAAAATATACTTTCCTGCAACCCGCCTCACTCAATGTGGAACGGATTCTATTTTTGACTTACCTTTATCTAGAATCTAGAATCTCCAGTTGAAACTAGCTAGCCAGCTAACTAGCTACTTGCTATTAGCCACAGCTAGCGGTGTTTCACCCAGAACATTGGATTTTTTTTTCCGCGGGATTAATTTTAATCACTGGACATTGATCACCGGATATTCGGCCAGTCTGCACAGCGCGTTATCGACCCAGAACATATCAGTTTTTCCGCCGGAATCACTGAATCACTGGACCTTTAACTCCGGATTCATCGCTACCAGCTGGCTACAACAAAACGGACGCTGTGGTCTGGCTAATCATCCTGAGCTAGGCCCATCTCCCGGCTATCTACCTCTCTGTCAACCGGACGGGACCACCTAGTGTTGACACGGAGCCCCGCCGATCCTACACGACTGGTCTGCCGACGAAATCGTCTGATGTGGTTACGACGTTAACCACGAAGATTCCATCCATCGGCTAGCCCTGGCCCGCTTTCACCCAGAACATTGGATTTTTTTCCGCGGGATTAATTTTAATCATTGGACATTGATCACCGGATATTCGGCCAGTCTGCACAGCGCGTTATCGACCCAGATCATATCAGTTTTTCCGCCGGAATCACTGAATCACTGGACCTTTAACTCCGGATTCATCGCTACCAGCTGGCTACAACAAAACGGACGCTGTGGTCTGGCTAATCATCCTGAGCTAGGCCCATCTCCCGGCTATCTACCTCTCTGTCAACCGGACGGGACCACCTAGTGTTGACACGAAGCCCCGCCGATCCTACACGACTGGTCTGCCGACGAAATCGTCTGATGTGGTTACGACGTTAACCACGAAGATTCCATCCATCTGCTAGTCCTGGCCCACTAGCACACGCTATCCGTGGCCTCTTACTCACAAGTGCTTCACCACCGGACCTTATGATAACTCAGCTATACAGCTGATATCTGCTGGACTGTTCCTTTTTACGGTACTACATCCTGTTTATGTTTAGCCTCAGCCCAAACATGGTTAGTTTATTGTTGTTTCGGTTATTTCTAATTGTACTATATCACTGTAGACCCCCCAGCCTAGCTAAACTTGCCTTAGATAGCTCCTTTGTCCCTCCCCCATACACTCAGAGACCGACTCAATTGATGCCTCTAGAGATACTATCTCTTTCATTGTTACCCAACGCTTAGGTTTACCTCCACTTTACTCATATCCTTCCATATCCTTGTCTGTACATAATGCCCTGAATCTTTTCTATAACACCCGGAAATCTGCCCCCTTTATTCTATGTACCCAACGCACTAGAAGACCAGTTCTTAAAGCCTTTAGCCGTATCCTTATTCTAAGTCCTCCTCTGTTCCTCTGGTGATGTAGAGGCTAACCCAGGCCCTGCAGCCCTCAGTATCACTCCTACTCCCCAGGCGCTATCATTTGATGACTTCTGTAATCGCAAAAGTCTTGGTTTCTTGCACATAAATATCAGAAGTCTACTTCCTAAGTTTGAGTTATTCACTGCGTTAGCACACTCTGCCAACCCTGATGTTCTAGCAGTGTCTGAATCCTGGCTCAGGAAGGCCACCAAAAATTCTGAAATTTCCATCCCCAACTATAACATTTTCCGTCTAGATAGAACTGCCAAAGGGGGTGGAGTTGCAATCTACTGTAGAGATAGCCTGCAGAGCTCCATCATACTATCCAGGTCTGTGCCCAAACAGTTTGAGCTTCTACTTCTAAAAATCCACCTTTCCAGAAATAAGTCTCTCACTGTTGCCGCTTGCTACAGACCCCCTCAGCCCCCAGCTGTGCCCTGGACACCATATGTGAATTGATTGCCCCCATTTATCCTCAGAGTTTGTACTGCTTGGTGACCTAAATTGGGATATGCTTAATACCCCAGCCATCCTACAATCCAAGCTAGATGCCCTCAACCTCACGCAAATTATCAACGAACCTACCAGGTACAACCCTAAATCCGTAAACATGGGTACCCTCATAGATATCATCCTGACTAACATACCCTCTAAATACACCTCAGCTGTCTTCAACCAGGATCTCAGCGATCACTGCCTTATTGCCTGCGTCCGTAACGGGTCCGCGGTCAAACGATCACCCCTAATCACTGTCAAACGCTCCCTAAAACACTTTAGCGAGGAGGCCTTCCTAATTGACCTGGCCCAGGTATCCTGGATGGATATAGATCTCATTCCGTCAGTAGAGGATGCCTGGTTGTTCCTTAAAAGTAATTTCCTCTCAATCTTAAATAAACATGCCCCATTCAAAAAATACAGAACTAAGAACCGATATAGCCCCTGGTTCTCCTCAGACTTGACTGCCCTTGACCAGCACAAAAACATCCTGTGGCGTACAGCATTAGCATCAAATAGCCCCCGCGATATGCAACTTTTCAGGGAAGTTAGGAACCAATATACACAAGCAGTCAGGAAAGCAAAGGCTAACTTTTTCAAACAGAAATTTGCATCCTGTAGCACTAACTCCAAAAAGTTTTGGGACACTGTAAAGTCCATGGAGAATAAGAGCACTTCCTCCCAGCTGCCCACTGCACTGAGGCTAGGAAACACTATCACCACCGATAAATCTACAATAATCGAGAATTTCAACAAGCATTTTGCTACAGCTGGCCATGCTTTCCATCTGGCTACCACTAACCCGGCCACCAACTCTGCACCCTCTGCTGCAACTTGCCCATGCCCCCCCCGCTTCTCCTTCACACAAATTCAGACAGCTGATGTTTTGAAAGCGCTGCAAAATCTGGACCCCTACAAATCAGCTGGGCTAGACAATCTGGACCCTTTCTTTCTAAAACTAGCCGCCGAAATTGTCGCAACCCCTATTACTAGTCTGTTCAACCTCTCTTTCATAACGTCTGAGATCCCCAGAGATTGGAAAGCTGCCGCGGTCATCCCCCTCTTCAAAGGGGGTGACACTAGATCCAAACTGCTACAGACCTATATCCATCCTGCCCTGCCTTTCGAAAGTATTCGAAAGCCAAGTTAACAAACAGATCATCGACCATTTCGAATACCACCGTACCTTCTCCGCTATGCAATCCGGTTTCCGAGCTGGTCACGGGTGCACTTCAGCCACGCTCAAGGTCCTAAACGATATTATATCCGCGATTGATAATAGACAGTACTGTGCAGCCGTCTTCATCGACCTGGCCAAGGCTTTCGACTCTGTCAACCACCGCATTCTTATTGGCAGACTAAAAAGCCTTGGTTTCTCAAATGACTGCCTCGCCTGGTTCACCAACTACTTCTCAGATAGAGTTCAGTGTGTCAAATCGGAGGGCCTGTTGTCTGGACCTATGGCAGTCTCTATGGGGGTGCCACAGGGTTCAATTCTTGGGCCGACACTTTTCTCCGTGTATATCAATGATGTCGCTCTTGCTGCTGGTGACTCTCAGATCCACCTCTACGCAGACGACACCATTTTGTATACATCTGGCCCTTCATTGGACACTGTGTTAACAAACCTCCAAACGAGCTTCAATGCCATACAACAATCCTTCAGTAGCCTTCAACTGCTCTTAAACACTAGTAAAACTAAATGCATGCTTTTCAATCGAACGCTGCTAGCACCCGCCCACCCGACTAGAATCACCACTCTCGACGGGTCTGACCTAGAGTATGTGGACAACTACAAATATCTAGGTGTCTGGTTAGACTGTAAACTCAACTTCCAGACTCACATAAAGAATCTCCAATCCAAAGTTAAATCTAGAATCGGCTTCCTATTTCGCAACAAAGCCTCCTTCACTCATGCTGCCAAACATGCCCTCGTAAAACTGACTATCCTACCGATCCTTGACTTCGGCGATGTCATTTACAAAATAGCCTCCAACACTCTACTCAGCAAATTGGATGTAGTCTATCACAGTGCCATCCGTTTTGTCTCCAAAGCCCCATACACTACCCACCACTGTGACCTGTACGCTCTTGTTGGCTGGTCCTCACTACATGTTCGTCGTCAAACCCACTGGCTCCAGGCCATCTATAAATCACTGCTAGGCAAATCCCCGCCTTATCTTAGCTCATTGGTCACCATAGCAGCACCCACCCGTAGTCTGCGCTCCAGCAGGTATATCTCTCTGGTCATTCCCAAAGCCAACACCTCCTTTGGCCGCCATTCCTTCCAGTTCTCTGCTGCCAATGACTGGAACGAATTGCAAAAATCTCTGAAGCTGGAGACTCTTATCTCCCTCAATAACTTTAAGCATCAGTTGTCAGAGCACCTTACCGATCACTGCACCTGTACACAGCCCATCTGAAATCAGCCCACCCAACTACCTCATCCCTATATTGTTATTTATTTTGCTCTTTTGCACCCCAGTATCTCTATTTGCACATAATCTCTTGCACATCTAGCATTCCAGTGTTAATACTATTGTAATTATTCTGCACTATAGCCTATTTATTGCCTTACCTCCATAACTTGCTACATTTGCACACACTGTATATATATTTTCTGTTGTATTTCTGACTTTATGTTTTTTTTTACCCCATATGTAACTCTGTGTTGTTTTTATTGCACTACTTTGCTTTATCTTGGCCAGGTCGCAGTTGTAAATGAGAACCTGTTCTCAACTGGCTTACCTGGTTAAATAAAGGTGGAAAAAAAAAAAAAAAAAAAAAAAAGAGAGGATATGGAGAGATGATAGGGAGATAGGATAGGGAGAGAGAATAGGGAGAGAGGATAGGGAGAGAGGATAGGGAGAGAGGGAGAGGGGATAGGGAGAGAGGATAGGGAGAGAGGATAGGGAGAGAGGAGAGGGAGAGAGGAGAGGGAGTGATGATAGGGAGAGAGAGAAGAGAAGAGAGGAGAGGGATGGAGAAGAGAGAGAGAGGATAGGGAGAGAGGACAGGGAGAGAGGGAGAGAGGGTAGGGAGAAAAAAGAAAGAAGAAAAAAAGAGAGGGTAGGGAGAGAGGGTAGGGAGAGAGGATAGGGAGAGAGGGAGTGAGGAGAGGGAGAGAGAGAAGAGAAGAGAGGAGAGGGATAGAGGAGAGAGAGAGGATAGGGAGAGAGGATAGTGAGAGAGAATAGGTACATAGGGAGATAGGAGAGGGAGAGAGGGAGATAGTATAGGGAGAAAGGATATGTAGAGAGAATAGGGAGAGAGGATATGGAGTTAGGGAGAGAATAGGGAGAGAGGATAGAGAGAGAGGATAGGGAGAGAGGGAGAGAGGATAGGATGAGAGGGAGAGAGGAGAGAGGAGAGAGGAGAGAGGAGAGAGGAGAGATGATAGGGAGAGAGGATAGGAAGAGAAGGAGAGAGGATAGGGAGAGAGTATAGGTAGAGAGGATAAGGATTGAGGGAGAGAGAAGAGAGGATAGGGAGAGATGATAGGGAGAGAGGGAGAGAGGATAGGGTGAGAGGGAGAGAGAATTGGGAGAGAGGATAAGGAGAGAGGAGAGAGGAGAGAGGAGAGAGGAGAGAGGAGAGAGGAGAGGGAGAGGGAGAGAAGGAGAGAGGATAGGGAGAAAGATAGGGAGAGAGGATAAGGAGAGAGGGAGAGAGGACAGGGTGAGAGGGATAGAGGATAGGGAGAGAGGATAGGGAGAGAGGAGAGAGGATATGGAGAGAGGAGAGAGGAGCTGTCTGCGTCACCTGGTCCCGATTCTCCAACTTAGAGTGCACACTTCATAATGGATTTAACATATATGTAAATTATAAACTCTCTCCAGCCAATGCTTACACCACAGTATGCACTCCGGGAGAAAGATAGAGAATCGTAACACGGCTGCAGGTGTTTTCTCCTTCTGCTGACCAGATTTAGGTGTTTGATGTTTCTCTGCACTCTGCAGAAGGCCTGGTAATTATTCATGAGTGATTCATGGGGAAGTGTTTTTACCGGTGTTGCCTCCTCATTAAACATGTACACCACACCTGTCCAGGGAATCTGACTCCGCTTAAATCTTTCTCTCTCTCTCTCTCTCTCTCTCTCTCTCTCTCTCTCTCTCTCTCTCTCTCTCTCTCTCTCTCTCTCTCTCTCTCTCTCTCTCTCTCTCTCTCTCTCTCTCTCTCTCGCTCTCTCTCGCTCTCTCGCTCTCTCTCTCTCTCTCTCTCTCTTGTCTTCTCTATCTCTCTCTCGCCCCCTCTCTTTCTCCTCTCTCTCTCTCTCTCTCTCTCTCTCTCTCTCTCTCTCTCTCTCTCTCTCTCTCTCTCTGTTTCTCTCTCTGTTTCTCTCTCTGTTTCTCTCTCTGTTTCTCTCTCTGTTTCTCTCTCTGTTTCTCTCTCTGTTTCTCTCTCTCTCTCTCTCTCTCTCTCTCTCTCTCTCTCTCTCTCTCTCTCTCTCTCTCTCTCTCTCTCTCTCTCTCTCTCTCTCTCTCTCTCTCTCTCTCTCTCTCTCTCTCTCTCTCTCTCGCTGTCTCTCACTCTCGTCCCCCTCTTTCTCCCCCCTCTCTCTCTAACACTGACTTTCAGCATGCTTATAGGCTGAAAGAAATTCATAATAACAATCTTGTGGGAGCTGTTTTGTTAGACTTCAGTGCAGCATTTGACATTGTTGATCATAATCTGCTTCTGGAAAAACGTATGTGTTCTGGCTTTACATCCGCTGCTACATTGAGGGAAAAAAGTATTTGATCCCCTGCTGATTTTGTACGTTTGCCCACTGACAAAGACATGATCAGTCTATAATTTTAATGGTAGGTTTATTTGAACAGTAAGAGACAGAATAACAAACAAAAAAATCCAGAAAAACGCATGTCAAAAATGTTATAAATGTATTTGCATTTTAATGAGGGAAATAAGTATTTGACCCCTCTGCAAAACATGATTTAGTACTTGGTGGCAAAACCCTTGTTGGCAATCACAGAGGTCAGACGTTTCTTGTAGTTGGCCACCAGGTTTGCACACATCTCAGGAGGGATTTTGTCCCACTCCTCTTTGCAGATCTTCTCCAAGTCATTAAGGTTTCGAGGCTGACGTTTGGCAACTCGAACCTTCAGCTCCCTCCACACATTTTCTATGGGATTAAGGTCTGGAGACTGGCTAGGTCACTCCAGGACCTTAATGTGCTTCTTTTTGAGCCACTCCTTTGTTGCCTTGGCCGTGTGTTTTGGGTCATTGTCATGCTGGAATACCCATCCACGACCCATTTTCAATGCCCTGGCTGAGGGAAGGAGGTTCTCACCCAAGATTTGATGGTACATGGCGCGGTCCATCGTCCCTTTGATGTGGTGAAGTTGTCCTGTCACCTTAGCAGAAAAACACCCCCAAAGCATAATGTTTCCACCTCCATGTTTGACAGTGGGGATGGTGTTCTTGGGGTCATAGGCAGCATTCCTCCTCCTCCAAACACTGCAAGTTGAGTTGATGCCAAAGAGCTTGATTTTGGTCTCATCTGACCACAACACTTTCACCCAGTTCTCTGAATCATTCAGATGTTCATTGGCAAACTTCAGACGGGCCTGTATATGTGCTTTCTTGAGCAGGGGGACCTTGCGGGCGCTGCAGGATTTCAGTCCTTGACGGCGTAGTGTGTTACCAATTGTTTTCTTGGTGACTATGGTCCCAGCTGCCTTGAGATCATTGACAAGATCCTCCTGTGTAGTTCTGGGCTGATTCCTCACCGTTCTCATGATCATTGCAACTCCACGAGGTGAGATCTTGCATGGAGCCCCAGGCCGAGGGATATTGACAGTTATTTTGTGTTTCTTCCATTTGCGAATAATCGCACCAACTGTTGTCACCTTCTCACCAAGCTGCTTGGCGATGGTCTTGTAGCCCATTCCAGCCTTGTGTAGGTCTACAATCTTGTCCCTGACATCCTTGGAGAGCTCTTTGGTCTTGGCCATGGTGGAGAGTTTGGAATCTGATTGATTGATTGCTTCTGTGGACAGGTGTCTTTTATACAGGTAACAAACTGAGATTAGGAGCACTCCCTTTAAGAGTGTGCTCCTAATCTCAGCTCATTACCTGTATAAAAGACACCTGGGAGTCAGAAATCTTTCTGATTGAGAGGGGGTGAAATACTTATTTCCCTCATTAAAATGCAAATCAATTGATAACATTTCTGACATGCGTTTTTCTGGATTTTTTTGTTGTTATTTTGTCTCTCACTGTTCAAATAAACCTACCATTACCTACCACTTTTTTCCCTCACTGTATATCATGGATTGAGAGTTACCTGTCTAACAGAACACAGAGGGTGTTCTTTAATGGAAGCCTCTCCAACATAATCCAGGTAGGGTCGGGCATTCCCCAGGGCAGCTGTCTAGGCCCCTTACTTTCTTCAATCATTACTAATAATGACCTGCCACTGGCACTGAGTAAAGCCTGTGTGTCTATGTATACTGATGACTCAACATTATACAAGTCAGCTACCACAGTAAGTGAAATCACTGCAACACTTAACAAAGAGCTGCAGTCAGTTTTAGAATGGTTGGCAAGTAATAAGCTAGTACTAAATATAAAAAAAACTTGGGACAAACCATTCACTAAACCCTAAAATCTTGTACCATTGACTAATTTGGAAATTTAGCAAGTTGAGGAGACTAAACTGCTTGGTGTAACCCTGGATTGTAAACTGTCATGGTCAAAACATATTGATTCAATGGTAGCTAAGATGGGGAGAGGTCTGTCAGTAATAAAGCGCTGCTCTCCTTTCTTTACATTTACATTACATTTACGTCATTTAGCAGACGCTCTTATCCAGAGCGACTTACAAATAGGTGCATTCACCCTATAGCCAGTAGGATAACTACTTTACAATATCTTTTTTATTTTTTATTTTTATTATTATTATTTTTTAGGGGGGGTAGAAGGATTACTTTATCCTATCCCAGGTATTCCTTAAAGAGGTGGGGTTTCAAATGTCTCCGGAAGGTGGTGAGTGACTCCGCTGTCCTGGCGTTGTGAGGGAGATTGTTCCACCATTGGGGTGCCAGAGCAGCGAACAGTTTTGACTGGGCTGAGCGGGAACTATGCTTCCGCAGAGGAAGGGAGCCAGCAGGCCAGAGGTGGATGAACGCAATGCCCTCGTTTGGATGTAGGGACTGATCAGAGCCTGAAGGTACAGAGGTGCCGATCCCCTCACAGCTCCATAGGCAAGCACCATGGTCTTGTAACAGATGCGAGCTTCAACTGGAAGCCAGTGGAGTGTGCGGAGGAGCGGGGTGACGTGAGAGAACTTGGGAAGGTTGAACACCAGACGGGCTGCGGCATTCTGGATGAGTTGTAGGGGTTTAATGGCACAGGCAGGGAGCCCAGCCAACAGCGAGTTGCAGTAATCCAGACGGGAGATGACAAGTGCCTGGATTAGGACCTGTGCCGCTTCCTGTGTAAGGCAGGGTCGTACTCTCCGAATGTTGTAGAGCATGAACCTGCAGGATCGGGTCACCGCCTTGATGTTAGCGGAGAACGACAGGGTGTTGTCCAGGGTCACGCCAAGGCTCTTCGCACTCTGGGAGGAGGACACAATGGAGTTGTCAACCGTGATGGCGAGATCATGGAACGGGCAGTCCTTCCCCGGGAGGAAGAGCAGCTCCGTCTTGCCAAGGTTCAGCTTGAGGTGGTGATCCGTCATCCATACTGATATGTCTGCCAGACATGCAAAGATGCGATTCGCCACCTGGTTATCAACAAAAGAAGCCCTACAGGCCCTAGTTTTGTCGCACCTGGACTACTGCCCAGTCATATGGTCTGATGCTAGTTTTATCACACCTGGACTACTGCCCAGTCATATGGTCTGATGCTAGTTTTATCACACCTGGACTACTGCCCAGTCATATGGTCTGATGCTAGTTTTATCACACCTGGACTACTGCCCAGTCATATGGTCTGATGCTAGTTTTATCACACCTGGACTACTGCCCAGTCATATGGTCTGATGCTAGTTTTATCACACCTGGACTACTGCCCTGTCATATGGTCTGATGCTAGTTTTATCACACCTGGACTACTGCCCAGTCATATGGTCTGATGCTAGTTTTATCACACCTGGACTACTGCCCAGTCATATGGTCTGATGCTAGTTTTATCACACCTGGACTACTGCCCAGTTACATGGTCAAGTGCCACAAAGAGGGTCATAGGCAAATTACATTTGGCCCAGAACAAAGCAACACAGCTGGCCCTTAAATGTACACAGAGAGCTAACATCAATGACATGCATGTCAATCTCTCCTGGTTTCAAGTAGAGTAGAGATTGACTGTATGATGTACAGTTTTTTTTGTGATGCTAGTGCCTTAATGTGTTTGGAACCAAAGAAGAGTAGCTGCTGCCAAGGCAGGAACTAATGGCGATCCTTAATAAATACACATACAGAAACACACACACACACACACACACACACACACAATCTTTCTCTCTCTTCTCTTCTCTTCTCTTCTCTTCTCTTCTCTTCTCTTCTCTTCTCTTCTCTTCTCTTCTCTTCTCTTCTCTTCTCTTCTCTTCTCTTCTCTTCTCTTCTCTTCTCTTCTCTTCTCTTCTATTCTCGTATCTCTCTCTCTCTCTCTCTCTCTCTCTCTCTCTCTCTCTCTCTCTCTCTCTCTCTCTCGTCTCTCTCGTCTCTCTCTCTTGTCTCTCTATCCTATATCAGCCTCCCAACTCAGCCTGTACATGGTAAGGATCTGTCTCTGCTTCGTATCGCTGACAGAGTAGAGATAATCAGCCAATTCATATTCTCTGTTTTGAGCCAGATAGCAATTTAGTCGTATTTGGGATTTTGTTTCGTTTTTTTCCAATGTTGTAAATATGAGTCCTTGGTTCATGATTTTGTTTATTTGAATTATTTATTTTGAAGCAGTGCTGGTGTCAGCTTGGTTGGTTAGGTCCAACACCAGCTGACTGAAAGGGCTCGTTTCTGGGCTCTTCTCTTGGGTTTGAGGTGCTTTAAATTGGAGACTTGAATTTGGACTTGAATTTAGGTGTTTATGATCTTTTTTGTACTTTCATTACCACTGGAAAGCGGCCCAATTCTGCCCTACATGCATTAGTTGGTGTATTTCTTTGGACTATTTTCCGACAGAATTCTGCATGTAGGGCTTCAATTGGATGTTTGTCCCACATTTTAAAGTCCAGTTTATGGAGTGGCCCCCAAACCTCACTTCCGTAAAGAGCTATTGGTAGGATTACGCTGTCAAATATTTTGGTCCAAATTCTAATTGGGATGTTGATTTTGAATAATTAAATTTTTATTGCATACAATGCTCTTGCGGGCTTTTTCTTTGAGTGCATTCACTGCCATATTAAAGTTATGGTCAGACCAAGGTATGAGTAATTTTTTGTGTCTCTCTCTCTCTTTAGTCTCTCTCTCTCTCTCTCTTTAGTCTCTCTCTCTCTCTCTCTCTCTCTCTCTCTCTCTTCTCTTCTCTCTCTCTCTTACTCTCTTCTGTCTCTTCTCTCTCTCTCTCTCTCTCTCTCTCTCTCTCTCTCTCTCTCTCTCTCTCTCTTCTCTTCTCTCTCTCTCTTTCTCTCTTCTGTCTCTTCTCTCTCTCTCTCTCTCTCTCTCTCTCTCTCTCTCTCTCTCTCTCTCTTCTCTTCTCTCTCTCTCTTACTCTCTTCTGTCTCTTCTCTCTCTCTCTCTCTCTCTCTCTCTCTCTCTCTCTCTCTCTCTCTCTCTTCTCTTCTCTCTCTCTCTTACTCTCTTCTGTCTCTTCTCTCTCTCTCTCTCTCTCTCTCTCTCTCTCTCTCTCTCTCTCTCTCTCTCTCTCTCTCTCTCTCTCTCTCTCTCTCTCTCTATCTCATCGGAGTGCATGCTGGGAGTGAGTCGTGAAGCAGGAGTGATTGTGAGAGCGACTGGAATTATTTTCACTCTTTTGGGTTTCGGTGTGTATATATATATATATATTTATATACAGTCGTGGTCAAAAAGTTGTGCTTTACGGATTGGAGAATGGTCTGGAGGGATCATCGCTTTGACAGGGGGGTTGGAATGGTGTAAGGGAGGTTTTAAGTATCTTGGAGTGTACCTAGGAGATGAGGTAACTATGGAAAAGAATTGGATTAGGGTGGTTGAAATGGTGGAAGGGAGGATGAGGAGATGGTGTTGGTTGTAGTCTCGTATGTCATATAGGGGGCGCACTATTTTAGTTAACAATGTGGTTGCCTCTGCATTGTGGCATCGGTTGTCAGTTTTAGAGCCACCATCTGGCCTTCTGGCTAAGATATAGGCGATTATTGTAGATCTCTTTTGGGATAAAATCATTGGGTTCCACAAAGTGTTTTGTTTTTGTCAAAAGAGGAGGGGGAACAAGGTCTTGTACATCTTGCTAGCAGGGTTGCTGCTTTCCGGTTTCAGTTCATTCAAAGGTTGCTTTATGGACCGGAAACTGGGGTTTGGAGAGGGGTGGCGGGTCTTGTATTACAGCAGGTTGGGGGATTAGGTTTAAAGAAGGCTTTAGTTTTGGTTGATAGTAGTCAGATTTCTAGGGAGAGAGTACCTCTGTTTTACAGAGGTCTTCTTAAGGTTTGGAGCATAATGAAAGTGTCCAGACGCACTTCAGCGGAGTCAGTGCATTGGCTGTTGGAGGAACCTCTGGTGTATGGGGCAAGACTGGATTGTACAACTGCAGCTGTTCCACATTTCTCCAAGATTCTGGTGAAGGGCAAAACCTTCACCTTAAAACAGTTAATGGCCATGGCTGGGCCCACCTTAATGGATGGAAGACGGGTGGCTGAACATTTGGGGGTGAGGTCGGAAAGGATTGTTGGACAACTGCTGGGAAGCTGCAGGAAGGCTCTGTCAGCAGAAGAGTGGGGTGTGCTTAATAGTCACAAGAAGAAGGTACAAGATGAAAACGTCTAATTTCCAAGACTAGGGATTACACCCAATATCCCAGAGTCAGAAAGAAAGGCATTATTACTAGATTTGATAGGGTTGGAAGAGTTGGGTTTGGATGAGGTTATTGGGAAAGTCTTAAATTGTGTCAAGGTGTTGAATAAAGATACATTCTCTCTCTCTCTCTCTCTCTCTCTCTCTCTCTTCTCTCTCTCTCTCTATTCTCTTCTCTTCTCTCTCTCTCTCTTCTCTTCTCTCTCTCCCTCTCTCTTCTCTCTCTCGCTCTCTCTCTTACTCTGTTCTCTCTCTTCACTCTCTCTCCCCCTCTCTCTTCTCTCTCTCCCCCTCTCTACTCTCTCACTCTCTCTTCTCTCTCTTTCTCTCTTCTCTCTCTCTTCTCTCTCCATTTCTCTCTTCTCTCTCTTCTCTCTCTCTTCTCTCTTCTCTTCTCTTCTCTCTTCTCTCTCTCTCTCTCTCTCTTCTCTCTCTTCCCTTCTCTCTCGTCGCTCTCTTATCTTCTCTCTTGCTCACTTCTCTCTCTCTCTCTTTCTCCCTCTCTCTCTCTCTCTCTCTCTCTCTCTCTTCTCTCTCTCCCTTTCTCTCTTCTGTCTCTCTTCTCTCTCTCTTCTCTTCTCTCTCTTCTCTCTTCTCTCTCTCTTTTCTCTCTCTCTCTTCTCTCTCTCTCTCTCTCTCTCTCTCTCTCTCTCTCTCTCTCTCTCTCTCTCTCTCTCTCTCTCTCTCTCTCTCTCTCTCTCTGTTCTCTTCTCTTCTCTCTCTTCTGTCTTCTCTCTCTTTTCTCTCCTCTCTCTTCTCTCTCTCTCTCTCTCTCTCTCTCTCTCCCTCTCTCTCCTCTCTCTCTACTCTTTTCTCTTTTCTATGTCTTTCTCTTCTCTCTCTCTTCCTCAGTCTTTCTTTCTGCCTCAGCAGTTCAGCCACCGACTTTGGGAAGTTGTCAGTTTTCTGCCTAGGCAGTCGTCTCTTCTTCCCTGTTTTCTCTTCCAGCGGTATAAAAAAATCACACATAAAGAGGTCATGCTGGGGGGGAAATAAGCAAGAAATCAAGTGGGTTAAATCGTAACTGAAATGCAAAATGTGCAGAAAGAGGTTTGTGGGTCGGTAACGGTTCTGCTACCTTACAGCAGTATCTGGTCTGTTAGAAGCCCCTGGCTAACAGACCAGACCTGGCTGTGATTTACTGTAAGCATCAGCACTGCTCATCTGTGGCTATTACTGAGAGATTCCACGCCAGCGGGAGCCGAAAATATTTTTGGTATCTCAGATTGTTCTGTCAATTCCCACAAAGAAACTCCATTTTATAGAAAATCGGGATGAAAGTGGCCATTTTAGGCCCTTTCTAGACCTATACATTCCTCCTGTAAGATCCTATGATTTGTGAACCATACATGATACAGACATAATACAGTGGGGAAAAAAAGTATTTAGTCAGCCACCAATTGTGCAAGTTCTCCCATTTAAAAAGATGAGAGAGGCCTGTAATTTTCATCATAGGAACACGTCAACTATGACAGACAAAATGAGGAAAAAAAATCCAGAAAATCACATTGTAGGATTTTTAATGAATTTATTTGCAAATTATGGTGGAAAATAAGTATTTGGTCACCTACAAACAAGCAAGATTTCTGGCTCTCACAGACCTGTAACTTCTTCTTTAAGAGGCTCCTCTGTCCTCCACTCGTTACCTGTATTAATGGCACCTGTTTGAACTTGTTATCAGTATAAAAGACACCTGTCCACAACCTCAAACAGTCACACTCCAAACTCCACTATGGCCAAGACCAAAGAGCTGTCAAAGGACACCAGAAACAAAATTGTAGACCTGCACCAGGCTGGGAAGACTGAATCTGCAATAGGTAAGCAGCTTGGTTTGAAGAAATCAACTGACCTGCAGAGAGCTGGGACCAAAGTATCACACTACGCCGCTGGGACTCAAATCCTGCAGTGCCAGACGTGTCCCCCTGCTTAAGCCAGTACATGTCCAGGCCCATCTGAAGTTTGCTAGAGTGCATTTGGATGATCCAGAAGAGGATTGGGAGAATGTCATATGGTCAGATGAAACCAAAATAGAACTTTTGGGCCAAAATCCACCTCGTCGTGTTTGGAGGACAAAGAATGCTGAGTTGCATCCAAAGAACACCATACCTACTGTGAAGCATGGTGGTGGAAACATCATGCTTTGGGGCTGTTTTTTTGCAAAGGGACCAGGATGACTGATCTGTGTAAAGGAAAGAATGAATGGGGCCATGTATCGTGAGATTTTGAGTGAAAACCTCCTTCCATCAGCAAGGGCATTGAAGATGAAACGTGGCTGGGTCTTTCAGCATGACAATGATCCCAAACACACCGCCCGGGCAACGAAGGAGTGGCTTCGTAAGAAGCATTTCAAGGTCCTGGCGTGGCCTAGCCAGTCTCCAGATCTCAACCCCATAGAAAATCTTTGGAGGGAGTTGAAAGTCTGTGTTGCCCAGCGACAGCCCCAAAACATCACTGCTCTAGAGGAGATCTGCATGGAGGAATGGGCCAAAATACCAGCAACAGTGTGTGAAAACCTTGTGAAGACTTACAGAAAACGTTTGACCTGTGTCATTGCCAACAAAGGGTATATAACAAAGTATTGAGAAACTTTTGTTATTGACCAAATACTTATTTTCCACCATAATTTGCTAATAAATTCATTAAAAATCCTACAATGTGATTTTCTGGATTTTTTTTCCTCATTTTGTCTGTCATAGTTGACATGTACCTATGATGAAAATTACAGGCCTCTCTCATCTTTTTAAGTGGGAGAACTTGCACAATTGGTGGCTGACTAAATACTTTTTCCCCCACTGTATTGGTGTCATTATACTTGCATAATACTGTATTTGCTCATATACAGTATGTGCTCAAACATATGGAGTATGTCTAGATTCTGAAGAAAAAAAAATGTCACATTAATTTATACAACATAAAAAACGATTAATTTGAATATCTCAAAACAACCATTTTTGATTCTGCTTATCTTTGGACATATTGTTTGGAACAATACAGTCTTCAACACACATAAAAAGGATCTCAAATGGGTTCATCACGATCTTCTTAAAAATGGTTTGTGATGTAAAAACCATGTCAAATATCCTTCCTACCAATGAAGTTTCTATGTGAGAATTGCCAATCTCATACCACCATACATACAAAAGGATAGTGGGGTTTCTCTCACAAGGTCAGTTGAAAACAGCTTGTGTGTTTCTGTGTGTGTGTGTGTGTGTGTGTGTGTGTGTGTGTGTGTGTATGTGTGAGAGAGAGAGAGTGTGTATGTGTGTGTGTTGTGGGCGTGTGTGTATTGTGTGGGAAAGATGAAAGCTCTGGTATTGTGTAAGCTCTACGGAGGGAAAGTCGGACACACACACACACACACACGCACGCACGCACGCACGCACGCACACACACACACACACGCACGCACGCACGCACGCACGCGCGCGCGCGCGCGCACGCACGCACACACACGTACGCACGCACGCACGCACGCACACACACATACGCACGCACGCACGCACGCACGCACACACACACACACACACACACACACACACACACACACACACACACACACACACACACATTTGTTATTAAGCAGATAGCAGGTTATATGTTGAATTATATCATGTTGGTGGGCACCAGCCTCTGGACAGACAAATCAATAGTGCTTTTGTCAGCAGAATCCTTTCCCTGGTCCAACCATAGGCCTGGTTATCACAGTCATGCGGGGCTCCTTTCGCCTGCAGCTGTTTTCTCAACTCCATTCTTTTTTATTTTATTTATTTCACCTTTATTTAACCAGGTGAGCCAGTTGAGAACAAGTTCTCATTTACAACTGCGACCTGGCCAAGATAAAGCAAAGCAGTGCGATAAAAACAACAACACAGAGTTACGTATGGGGTAAACAAAACATAAAGTCAAAAATACAACAGAAAATATATATACAGTGTGTGTGAATCTAGAAAGTTATGGAGGTAAGGCAATAAATAGGCCATAGTGCAAAATAGTTACAATTTCATATTAACACTGGAATGATAGATGTGCAAAAGATGATGTGCAAATAGAGATACTGGGGTGCAAATGAGCAAAATAAATAACAATATGGGGATGAGGTAGTTGGGTGGGCTAATTTCAGAAAGGCTGTGTACAGGTGCAGTGATCGGTAAGCTGCTCTGACAACTGACGCTTAAAGTTAGTGAGGGAGATAAGAGTCTCCAGCTTCAGAGATTTTTGCAGTTCGTTCCAGTCATTGGCAGCAGAGAACTGGAAGGAATGGCGGCCAAAGGAGGTGTTGGCTTTGGGGATGACCAGTGAGATATACCTGCTGGAGCGCAGACTACGGGTGGGTGTTGCTATGGTGACCAGTGAGCTAAGATAAGACAGGGATTTTTCTAGCAGTGATTTATAGATGACCTGGAGCCAGTGTTTTTTTAAAATTTTTTTTAGTCATTTAGCAGACGCTCTTATCCAGAGCAACTTACATGAGCAATTAGGGTTAAGTGCCTTGCTCAAGGGCACATCGACAGATTTTTCACCTAGTCGGCTCAGGGATTAGAACCAGCAACCTTTCGGTTACTGGCACAACGCGCTTAACCACTAAGCTACCTGCCGCCCCAATGGTTTGGCGACGAACATGTAGTGAGGGCCAGCCAACAAGAGCGTACAGGTCACAATGGTGGGTAGTATATGGGGCTTTGGTGACAAAACGGATGGCACTGTGATAGACTACACCCAATTTGCTGAGTAGAGTGTTGGAGGCTATTTTGTAAATGACATCGCCGAAGTCAAGGATCGGTAGGATAGTCAGTTTTACGAGGGCATGTTTGGCAGCATGAGTGAAGGAGGCTTTGTTGCGAAATAGGAAGCCGATTCTAGATCTAACTTTTGATTGGAGATGCTTCACGGTTGGGATGGTGTCCAATCTTTTGACCGGTAGTGTGTATATACAAACTGATTTACAAACAACAACAAATAGCAAAAACAGCTTAACCCAACATGACTGGAGGTTGGGTAGAAACCCGCTATGCATAATGCATTATTTAATCGCACACACACACGCACACGTCCCGCAGCGCCTGAGGTGGAACTGTAGTAGTGACCAAAGATAATCTCATTAGCCTGGTGTTGCTAGCAGAAGACCACACACACACCCTAACTCACACACACACACACACTCACCACCTCATTACAGCCCACCAATATGCAGGACTGGCCGAATTGCTGTGGTAACAAGGTCTGACCGACATCCCCTTCGACAGGATAATCCGACCGAAGCACTGACCCGTTGCCCTAGCGTCACCGGTCAGTCCGATTGGTCCCTGGCCTCATCCACTTCCCTCCTTTCCTCCCTCCTTCCTTTCCTCATTTCCTCCCTCCTTTCCTACATTAGTCCTCTGTTCTCTCTGTGATGCTCCAAACATACGAGTACAGGCACAAATGAGTCAGCCTTTCTGTCAGTCCATTCTATATTAAACAATGTTGAAATCACAAAATACTATTCTTAAAGGTAATCCTTCATGTTGTAATGTAGCCTATAGGTTGCCCTCAGGGGACATATTCCATTTAATCACATCATTGTGATGCAAAACCAGGATGTACTGGGAAATGGAGGTTGAGGAAATAATGCAATATGTTAATGTGGGTGCCACTGTAGGTCTGCATGTTTACCCCATGCAGAGACCTTTAATCACACTACAGACAATAAAACACAGACAGAGAGAGAGAGAGAGAGAGAGAAAGAGAGAGAGAGAGAGAGAGAGTTGTTACAACACTGTATACAGTGGGGAGAACCAGTATTTGATACACTGCCGATTTTGCAGGTTTTCCTACTTACAAAGCATGTAGAGGTCTGTAATTTTTATCATAGGTACACTTCAACTGTGAGAGACAGAATCTAAAACAAAAATCCAGAAAATCACATTGTATGATTTTAAAGTAATCAATTTGCATTTTATTGCATGACATAAGTATTTGATCACCTACCAACCAGTAAGAATTCCGACTCTCACAGACCTGTTAGTTTTTCTTTAAGAAGCCCTCCTGTTCTCCACTCATTACCTGTATTAACTGCACCTGTTTTAACTTGTTACCTGTATAAAAGACACCTGTCCACATGTCACGCCCTGACTCAGGGGACGTTGATTTGTTGAGTCAGGGTGTGTATATTCCGTGTTATGTTGTGTTTTTCTATGTTTTGTTCTAAATCGTTTAGATCTATGTTGGCCAGGGTGGTTCCCAATCAGAGGCAGCTGTAGCTCGTTGTCTCTGATTGGGGACCATACTTAGGCAGCCTGTTTGGCACCAGTCTGGGTGGGATCTTGTTCTGTATAGGTTTGTTTTGTGTAACCTTAAGACTTCACGTATCGTTTGTTTGTTGTTTTGTCGTGTTCAGTACTTAAATAAATATGTACGCTTATCACGCTGATCCTTGGTTCGACCAGTCATTAAACGATCGTGACACCACACACTCAATCAAACAGACTCCAACCTCTCCACAATGGCCAAGACCAGAGAGCAGTGTAAGGACATCAGGGATAAAATTGTAGACCTGCACAAGGCTGGGATGGGCTACAGGACAATAGGCAAGCAGCTTGGTGAGAAGGCAACAACTGTTGGCGCAATTATTAGAAAATTGAAGAAGTTCAAGATGACGGTCAATCACCCTCAGTCTGGGGCTCCATGCAAGATCTCATCTCGTGGGGCATCAATGATCATGAGGAAGGTGAGGGATCAGCCCAGAACTACACGGTAGGACCTGGTCAATGACCTGAAGAGAGCTGGGACCACAGTCTCAAAGAAAACCATTAGTAAAGAAACCAC
Organism: Coregonus clupeaformis; assembly: GCF_020615455.1. Classification (NCBI taxonomy): domain Eukaryota; kingdom Metazoa; phylum Chordata; class Actinopteri; order Salmoniformes; family Salmonidae; genus Coregonus; species Coregonus clupeaformis. Next base: position 58,026,202 of record NC_059208.1, on the reverse strand, counting down.
TACTAAAGGACACCAATAAGGCAAAGAAACACAAGCAATGGACATTAGACCGGTGGAAATCTGTCCTTTGGTCTGATGAGTCCAAATTTGAGATTTTTGGTTCCAACCGCTGTGTCTTTGTGAGACGCAGAGTAGGTGAACTGATGATCTCCGCATGTGTGGTTACCACCGTGAAGCATGGAGGAGGAGGTGTGATGGTGTGGGGGTGCTTTGCTGGTGACACTGTCTGTGATTTATTTAGAATTCAAGGCACACTTAACCAGCATGGCTACTAAAGCATTCTGCAGCGACATGCCATCCCATCTGGTTTGCGCTTAGTGAGACTACCATTTTGTTTTTCAACAGGACAATGACCCAACACACCTCCAGGCTGTGTAAGGGCTATTTGACCAAGAAGGAGAGTGATGGAGTGCTGCATCAGATGACCTGGCCTCCACAATCACCCGACCTCAACCCAATTGAGATGGTTTGGGATGAGTTGGACTGCAGAGTGAAGGAAAAGCAGCCAACAAGTGCTCAGCACATGTGGGAACTCCTTCAAGACTGTTGGAAAATCATTCCAGGTGAAGCTGGTTGAGAGAATGCCAAGAGTGTGCAAAGCTGTCATGAAGGCAAAGGGTAGCTACTTTGAAGAATCTCAAATATATATTTTGATTTGTTTAACACTTTTTTGGTTACTACATGATTCCATGTGTTATTTCATAGTTTTGATGTCTTCACTATTATTCTACAATGTAGAAAATAGTAAAAATAATGAAAAACCCTTGAATGAGTAGGTGTGTCCAATCTTTTGACTGGTAGTGTATACAGTGCATTCGGAAAGTATTCATATACCCTTCACTTTACCCCCCCAAAACTACGTTACAGCCTTATTCTAAATCAAATCAAATAAAATCAAATTTTATTGGTCACATGCGCCGAATACAACAGGTGCAGACATTACAGTGAAATGCTTACTTACAGCCCTTAACCAACAGTGCATTTATAAAATAAAACAACAACAAAAAAAAGTGTTGAGAAAAAAAAGAGCAGAAGTAAAATAAAGTGACAGTAGGGAGGCTATATATACAGGGGGGTACCGTTGCAGAGTCAATGTGTGGGGGCACCGGCTAGTTGAGGTAATATGTACATGTGGGTAGAGTTAAAGTGACTATGCATAAATAATTAACAGAGTAGCAGCAGCGTAAAAAGGATGGGGTGGGGGGGGCAGTGCAAATAGTCCGGGTAGCCATGATTAGCTGTTCAGGAGTCTTATGGCTTGGGGGTAGAAGCTGTTGAGAAGTCTTTTGGACCTAGACTTGGCACTCCGGTACCGCTTGCCGTGCGGTAGCAGAGAGAACAGTCTATGACTAGGGTGGCTGGAGTCTTTGACAATTTTGAGGGCCTTCCTCTGATACCGCCTGGTATAGAGGTCCTGGATGGCAGGAAGCTTTGCCCCAGTGATGTACTGGGCCGTACGCACTACCCTCTGTAGTGCCTTGCGGTCGGAGGCCAAGCAGTTGCCATACCAGGCGGTGATGCAACCAGTCAGGATGCTCTCGATGGTGCAGCTGTAGAATTTTTTGAGGATCTGAGGACCCATGCCAAATCTTTTCAGTCTCCTGAGTGGGAATAGGCTTTGTCGTGCCCTCTTCACGACTGTCTTGGTGTGTTTGGACCATGATAGTTTGTTGGTGATGTGGACACCAAGGAACTTGAAGCTCTCAACCTGTTCCACTACAGCCCCGTCGATGAGAATGGGGGCGTGCTCAGTCCTCTTTTTTTTCCTGTAGTCCACAATCATCTCCTTTGTCTTGGTCACGTTGAGGGAGAGGTTGTTGTCCTGGCACCACACGGCCAGATCTCTGACCTCCTCCCTATAGGCTGTCTCATCGTTGTCGGTGATCAGGCCTACCACTGTTGTGTCGTCTGCAAACTTAATGATGGTGTTGGAGTCGTGCCTGGCCATGCAGTCATGGGTGGACAGAGAGTACAGGAGGGGACTGAGCACGCACCCCTGAGGGGCCCCCGTGTTGAGGATCAGTGTGGCAGATGTGTTGTTACCTACCCTTACCACCTGGGGGCGGCCCGTCAGGAAGTCCAGGATCCAGTTGCAGAGGGAGGTGTTTAGTCCCAGGATCCTTAGCTTAGTGATGAGCTTAGAGGGCACTATGGTGTTGAATGCTGAGCTGTAGTCAATTAATAGCATTCTCACGTAGGTGTTCCTCTTGTCCAGGTGGGAAAGGGCAGTGTGGAGTGCAATGGAGATTGCATCATCTGTGGATCTGTTGGGGCGGTATGCAAATTGGAGTGGGTCTAGGGTTTCTGGGATAATGCTGTTGATGTGAGCCATGACCAGCCTTTCAAAGCACTTCATGGCTACAGACGTCAGTGCTACGGGTCGGTAGTCATTTAGGCAGGTTATCTTAGAGTCCTTGGGCACGGGGACTATGGTGGTCTGCTTGAAACATGTTGGTATTACAGACTCAGTCAGGGACATGTTGAAAATGTCAGTGAAGACACTTGCCAGTTGGTCAGCACATGCTCGGAGTACACGTCCTGGTAATCCGTCTGGCCCTGCGGCCTTGTGAATGTTGACCTGCTTAAAAGTCTTACTCACATCGGCTGCGGAGAGCGTGATCACATAGTCATCCGGAACAGCTGGTGCTCTCATGCATGCTTCAGTGTTGCTTGCCTCGGCGAGCATAGAAGTGGTTTAGCTCGTCTGGTAGGCTTGTGTCACTGGGCAGCTCGCGGCTGTGCTTCCCTTTGTAGTCTGTAATAGTTTTCAAGCCCTGCCACATCCGACGAGCGTCAGAGCCAGTGTAGTACGATTCAATCTTAGTCCTGTATTGACTCTTTGCCTGTTTGATGGTTCGTCGGAGGTCATAGCGGGATTTCTTATAAGCGTCCGGGTTAGAGTCCCGTTCCTTGAAAGCGGCAGCTCTACCCTTTAGCTCAGTGCGGATGTTTCCTGTAATCCATGGCTTCTGGTTGGGGTATGTACGTACGGTCACTGTGGGGACGACATCATCGATGCACTTATTGATGAAGCCAGTGACTGATGTGGTGTACTCCTCAATGCTGTCTGAAGAATCCCGGAACATGTTCCAGTCTGTGCTAGCAAAACAGTCCTGTAGCTTAGCATCTGCGTCATCTGACCACTTTTTTATTAACCGAGTCACTGGTGCTTCCTGCTTTAGTTTTTGCTTATAAGCAGGAATCAGGAGGATAGAGTTATGGTCAGATTTGCCAAATGGAGGGTGAGGGAGAGCTTTGTATGCGTCTCTGTGTGTGGAGTAAAGGTGGTATAGAGTTTTTTTTCCTCTGGTTGCACATTTAACATGCTGGTAGAAATTAGGCAGAACGGATTTAAGTTTCCCTGCATTAAAGTCCCCGGCCACTAGGAGCGCTGCATCTGGATGAGCGTTTTCCTGTTGTTTTATGGCCTTGTACAACTCATTCAGTGCAATCTTAATGCCAGCATTGGTTTGTGGTGGTAAATAGAAAATATAGATGAAAACTCTCTTGGTAAATAGTGTGGTCTACATCTTATTATAAGATACTCTACCTCAGGCGAGCAAAACCTCGAGACTTCCTTAGTATTTGATTTTGTGCACCAGCTGTTGTTTACAAATATACACAGACCGCCACCCCTTGTCTTACCGGAGTCAGCCGTTCTATCCTGCCGATGTAGCGTATAGCCCGCTAGCTGAATGTTATCATTGTCGTCGTTCAGCCACGACTCGGTGAAACATAAGATATTACAGTTTTTAATGTCCCGTTGGTAGGATAACCGTAATCTTAAGTCATCCAATTTATTTTCAAATGATTGAACGTTGGCTAATAGGATTGATGGAAGAGGCAGTTTACTCGCTCGCCGTCGGATCCTTACAAGGCACCCCGATCTACGTCCACGATATCTCCGTCTCTTCCTCACGCGAATGACGGGGATTTGGGCCTTGTCGGGTGTCTGTATGATATCCTTCGCGGCCGCCTCGTTGAAGAAAAAGTCTTCGTCCAATACTAGGTGAGTAATCGCTGTCCTGATATCCAGAAGCTCTTTTTGGTTATAAGAGACGATGGCAGAAACATTATGTACAAAATAAATTACAAATAACGCGGAAAAACACACATAATAGTACAATTGGTTAGAGGGCTGTAAAACGGCAGCCATCTTCTCCGGCGCTGTTACTGTTACTGCCTAAATAATGTTTCCCCTCACCAATCTACACACAATACCCCATAATGACAAAAATAAAACAGGTTTTTAGAAATTGTTGCCAATTTATTACAAATAAATAACATAAATACCTTATCCAGTATCCAGACCATTTGCTATGAGACTCGAAATTGAGCTCAGGTGCATCCTGTTTCCATTGATCATCCTTGAGATGTTTCTACAACTTGATTGGAATCCACCTATGGTAAATTCAATTGATTGGACATTATTTGGAAAGTCACACACCTGTCTATATAAGGTCCCACAGTTGACAGTGCATGTCAGAGAAAACACCAAGCCATGATGTCGAAGGAATTGTCCTTAGATCTCAGAGACAGGAATGTGGCGAGGAACAGATCTGGGGATGGGTACCAAAACATTTATGCAGCATTGAAGATCCCCAAGAGCACAGTGGCCTCCATAATTCTTAAATGGAAGAAGTTTATAAACACCAAGACTTTTCCTAGAGCTGGCCTCCCGGCCAAACTGAGCAATCGGGGGAGAAGGGCCTTGGTCAGGGAGGTGACCAAGAACCCGATGGTCACTGACGGAGCTCCAGAATTCCTCTGTGGAGATGGGAGAACCTTGCAGAAGGACAACCATCTCTGCAGCACTCCACCCATCAGGCGTTTATGGTAGAGTGGCCAGACGGAAGCCACTCCTCAGTAAAAGGCACATGACAGCCCGCTTGGAGTTTGCCAAAAGGCACCTAAAGGACTCTCAGACCATGAGAAACAAGATTCTCTGGTCTGATGAAACCAAGATTGAACTCTTTGGCCTTAATGCCAAGCGTAACGTCTGGAGGAAGCCTGGCACCATCCCTACAGTGAAGCATGGTTGTGGCAGCATCATGCTGTGGGGATGTTTTTCAGCGGCAGAGACTGGGAGACTAGTCAGGATCGTGGAATAGATGAACGCCGCAAAGCACAGAGAGATCCTTGATGAAAACCTACTCCAGAGTGCTCAGGACCTCAGACTGGGGCGAAGGTTCACCTTCCAACAATACAACGATCCTAAGCACACAGCGAAGACAACGCAGGACTGGCTTTGGGACAAGTCTCTTAAACAGTTTTTCCTTTGTCATTATAGGGCATTGTGTGTAGATTGATGAGGGAAAAAACAATTTAATCCATTTTGGAATAAGGCTGTAACGTAAACTTTCCAAATGCACTGTATATATTTATTTTTTGTTTGTTTTTCATTTTCACATGATTCAGACACGTGGTTTTCAGACATTCTTACATTTTAGTCATTTTAGCAGACACTCTTATCCAGAGCAACTTACAGTTTAGTGAGTGCATACATTTTCATACTGGTCCCCCGTGGGAATCGAACTCACAACGTCATTGCAATCACGTTATTTGTACCACTTCCAGCTACATCTTGTCTTCAATGCACGGACCGACCGAGACCCACCTTGCTTAGCTTCAGAGGCAAACCGGCAGTGCTATGTTGCTGGAATAAATGTGGGAAAATTTGCAACTGGAAAAAAGGCAGCAAAAGCAAAGACCAAGGTAATGTAACCAAAGTTAGGGAAAATTGCAGAAAATATTTAATTTAATTGCATTATCACAATTTTTTTTTTTTTTTACAATTCATTTGTTTTCGAATTTCAAAATGATTTCCTTGCAATATTTAGTTTTTCTATCAGTACTTTTGGGTTAATGTTTTGCTTTCAATATCATTATTTTTGTTTGCAATAGTTAGAATTTTGTTCTCGACTTCAGAAGTTTTGTTTAATATTGGCCCTTTCCTGCAGTCAAATGACCAAGTGGCCTCATGGGTGGAATGTTATTAATATTTTTCAGAATTTAATAATGAATAAACATTCTTTCAAAAAAACCTGGACAAAATCTGTTGTTTCTATGTCAAACGGTTTTGTTATATTTCTGTGATGTTTATAAAGTGTAATATTGGAAGGGAAGGAAGAAGGGAGGAAACGAGGGAAGTTCTGCATGAGGCCAGGACCGGAGGGACCAATCGGACTGACCGGTGCCGGCAGAGGCCAGGACCGGAGGGACCAATCGGACTGACCGGTGCCGGCAGGGCAACGGGTCAGTGCTTCGGTCAGATTATCCTGTTGGAGGGGATGTTGGTCAGACCTTGTTACCATGGCAATTTGGCCGTCCTGCATATTGTGTGTGTGTGTGTGTGTGTGTGTGTGAGTGTGTGTGTGAATGAGTTAGGGTGTGTGTGTGGTCTTCTGCTAGCAACACCAGGCTAATGAGATTATCTTTGGTCACTACTACAGTTCCAACTCAGGCACTGCGGGATGTGTGTTTCTGTTTGTGTGTGTGTGTGTGTGTGTGTGTGTGTGTGTGTGTAAGCGCTGGAGCGATTAAATAATGCATTAAGTATAGCGGGTTTCTACCCAACCTCCAGTCATGTTGGGTTAAGTTTGGGGACCGTTGGGTGAAGATTGATATTAATGAATGCTGTTTTTGCAATTTTTTTATTGTTTGTGAATCAGTTTGTAATTTGTAGTTGTTATTTTGTATTTCCATAGAGAGAAAAGCCCACACATGAGAACATCATATTTGCACACAGTTTTGCAAAATAGTAACTTTTTGATCTTTATATTCATTGGAACGTTTTGATCCAAGTACTACCAGATAAGTTGGTCTTACAGTCTTTTAACTTACAGGTCATTGATATCTATAATGGAGCTCTGTTATTTGATGCGCTAGCACACTACCCAGCTAGCACATTAGCCAGCTAGCACATTACCCAGCTAGGACACTACCCAGCTAGCACGTTAGCCAGCTAGCACACTACCCAGCTAGGAACCTACCCAGCTAGCACATAAGCCAGCTAGCAAATTACCCAGCTAGGACCCTACCCAGCTAGGACACCACCCAGCTAGCACATTAGCCAGCTAGCACACTACCCAGCTATCACATTTGGTACCTAGCTAGCACAAATAAGTAAGAATAAATGAAGTTTCGTATTGATATATAACTTGTGTATCAACTCTAAAAAATAGCGCAGGAGAGGATAACTATTTGCAGGACAGGAGCCGTATTTTTTTATTGCATTTAACATGGAGAGTGATGAGTGAATGCAACAGCCTCCCCTCCTCCTCTTTCCTTTTCCCTAATGAACACTTGTTTCTGTCACGTCTACACCTGCTCCCCCTCACCGGCGCTCGACGTCGCCGGTTTACTAATCACTGGCTCTGACAACCATCATTACGCGCACCTGCGCCTCATCATGAGACTCACCTGGACTCAATCACTTCACTGATTACTTCCCCTATATCTGTCACTCCCTTAGGTTCATTCCCCAGGCAGTATTAGTTATGTGTTTCATGTCCAGACGGTACTCCTGTTTGGTATCGTTCTATGTTCATTGTTTTATTAAACTTACCACCTGCACCTGCTTCTCGACTCCCAGCGTCATCGTTACAGAATACTGCCTCAACAAATGGAAGCAGCAGGGAATCAGGACATCTCCCAGACGGTCGACGAACAGGGATACCTACTTCGTCAACACTACGACCAGTTGGCGCAAATGGGGACGGCTATGGAAGAGGCTCTTCGCAGTCTTCAACGTCTCGAACATGCCCGAGAGGTGAACCTTCAACTAGCGGAGGATACTCCGCCACCAGTCGACCCAGCAAGCCAGTCCATTCAGCAGCCCGCCCAGGTCAGCGATGCCTGTTTGTCCCTCCCGGATAAATATGACGGAACCCCATCTAAATACCGTGGCTTCCTACTACAGTGCTCCCTGTATTTTGCGCACCAGATGGGAGCCCCCACCACTAAGAGGTCCAAGGTTGCCACGGTTATTTTTCTGCTGACTGGGCGGGCGTTGGAATGGGCCACGGCCGTCTGGGAGAGAGAAGAGGAGGAGCTGGATTCGTATGAGGGGTTCATGTCTCTGGTCAGAGGTATCTTCGATCATCCACCAGAGGGCAGAGAGGGGGTTGAGCGCTTACTCCAACAACGGCAGGATGACCAGACCGCTGCAGAGTACGCGCTCACCTTCCGGACAGTAGCAGCATCCAGCGGATGGAATGAGTACGCGCTCACCTTCCGGACAGTAGCAGCATCCAGCAGATGGAATGAGTATGCGCTCACCTTCCAGACAGTAGCAGCATCCAGCGGATGGAATGAGTACGTGCTCACCTTCCGGACAGTAGCAGCATCCAGCGGATGGAATGAGTACGCGCTCACCTTCCGGACAGTAGCAGCATCCATCGGATGGATTGAGTATGCGCTCACCTTCCGGACAGTAGCAGCATCCAGCGAAGAAGATGACTGCACGAGGAGGTCCAGACGGAACTGGTATGTCGAGACGACAACCTCTCCTTGGACGTCTGGATAACCTACTTCGGGAGCGTCGATACCCTCATCGCTTCTCTCCCTCCCTCAGTGAACACTCTGTATCAGAGCCTGAACCCATGGAGGTAGGGGTCACACGCCTCCCCGCAGCGGAGCGACACAGACGGAGACAGCTGTGGCTCTGTCTCTATTGTCGTCAAGGAGGGCACCAGCTCCAGCACTGTCCAGTACGTCCCAACTCGGGATCCACGAGAGCAGAGGGATGGTCACGTGATCTTCCACCCCCTGGGGCAGGTGTGAGTATCCCCTCTACATCACTTTCTGGCAAACCCTTTTTAGTGTTGATCACACTAGCAGACTGTCCCTCATGTACTGTTTCTACAGCGCTAGTGGATTCCGGTGCTGCAGGGAACTTTATTGACCAGACCCTTGCCTCCTCTCTTAACATCACCTCATACCCGCCACTAGGATCAGGGACCATCACACACATCACCACACCACTCACCCTCACCGTGGAGTCCATCCATCAGGAGAACATTCCCTTCTTCATCACTAGTGCACCAGCTCACAAGATCATCCTCTGCCTCCCATGGCTCCAACGCCACAACCCCATCATCTCATGGTCGAGGATGAAAATCACGGACTGGGCACCCGAATGCCGGAGGACCTGCTTTCCCGTCCCCTGTGGTTCCACGTCGGTTGAGAGTCTTGTGGTTGCCCTTCAGCCCAACATCCTGGAGGTATACCAGGACCTGCGGGAGATATTTTCCAAGACCCGCGCCACCTGTCTCCCTCCTCATCGCCCCTGGGACTGTGCCATCGACCTGCTTACATGCTCCGGGCCCACGCGCAGACGCATCTACCCTCTGTCGGTGGCTGAGACCAATGCCAACAAGGTTTCATTCACACGTCCACCTCTCCTGCGGCTGCAGGCTTCTTCTTCATGGCTAAGCAGGCTTCTTCTTCGTGGCTCACCTGTCTTTCCTCTGTCTGTCTCTCTCCTCTCTCCTCTCATTCTTCTGTCTGTCTGTCTATCTGTCTCTCTTCTCTCTCCTCTGTCTGCCTCTGTCTCTCTCCTCTCTGTGTCTCGCTGTCTCTCTCCTATCTCTCCTCACAGATACTTGCTCCTGTCAAATGCCAGGCAGTCAGACTTTTGGAGGATGTGATAGCTGTAATATCTCCTTCTCCCTCTCCCTCTCAATCTACTTCCAAGCCCCCCACCTTCTCTTATTTTTTGCTAGCGAGCCGCTGGAATTTGACGTTGCTGGTTTGAGTTGCGACAGCCTGGCTTAACATGATGCTGGATTTGGTTGTCACTCTGGCACCGACATCAAGTCCTCCATCTTCCCAACATGCAACAGCAGGGAACCACACGGAGTGGCTGAGGAGGGCCTATGCTGGTGTGTGTGTGTGTTTGTGTGTGTGAGTACCCAGCTATCACATTTGGGTCCTTGGAAGTTGTGGGAAATAAAAGGTTTTGGTTCACGGCACAGCAATAATGGCGATTCCGATCCAACCCTAAATTCATATATTGTGCCTCTGGCCTGAGAGGATGTAAGTTCAATATGTAGCTAGATGTAGTAGGCTAATATTAACTAGCTGGCTAATCGTTACACATGAAAGGAAGTTGGGCTAGCGAGCCAGCATTTTAGCCAGGTAGCTTAGGACAACAAAAACTAAAAGGGTGTACTGTATGACAGAGTCATAGACCGTTTAGGCAACATGAAAGAGGATGATGATGTCACTGGCATTTCTCTACAAGTAGGGTGAGTCAACATGTTTTTTTCTACTTACGCACACGCACAGAAATCAGCATCATGGACAGCCATATGATATATAGCTTACGTTGATTGGACTAAATAGTTGTTTGTATCTTCTAGCTGTTACTGTATTAGACTAAGCATGGGCGACTAGATGATGTTGAAATGTTGCTGGAGTAGTGGAGGCAGCTCCTGTTTTCTTTGCGACTTGCGGTAACTATTCTAATTCAATAGTTGTTTAGTAGTTGGAAAATGTCGGAAACATTACCTTGCTTGACCATGCTGTAGGTCACGTAATTGTTTGTCACGTGCAATATGTTTTGTGGACTTCACCGGACAGATGTTGATCTCCGGTTTTGCGATGAAACAAAGGTGTGGTTGAATTTATTCTGCCACTGTGTCTTCTTATTGTCTCGGCCTTAGGCCTATATATCACGCTGGCAAGGCATAGTAACTAACAGGTCATAGAGCAAACAACGCAATTATCACAACACATAGGTTTTAACATGGCTTTTTTTTTTCTGGCTTCCCCAGTGATTTTACCCATGCACCGCTACTGACGTTCTGAGAATGTAAGTGAAAATTTCGCCTGTTCTGGGAACGTGCATTTTTAGGTTGCAGGGAGATTCTGAGAACGTTTTACTATGGTTCCCTGAAAGTTTTCCTGGGAGGTATTAGTAACATCCTGAGAACAAAAATGCTAGGTTATTTAATAACACTGCTAGCTTAACTGTGTTCAAAATCAAATCAAATCAAAATTTATTTGGCACACCCCCCTCTATGTCTCAGTCTCTCTCGCTCTCCCTCTCTCCCTCTCTCACTCTTTCTTTCTGCTCTCTCTTTCTGCACTCTTACACCCTCTCTCTCTCTCCTCCCTCCCTCTCCATCCCTTCATCCCGTCCTCTCTCTCTTTCCTCCCTCCCTCTCTCTCTCTCCTCCACCAAGCCAGATATATGCTGTTCTGCTCCGTGTTACATTGTGCTAGCTAGCACTCCCCTGAGCATCGTCTCTCTGTCATTTTCATTACCAGGATATATCGGCAGTAGTAATTACAGAACGCTTTTAAGCCCCAGACGCTCCCAGCCTGCTAGCAAGGCCCTGATGAAAAATATCATGCATTAGCACTGATGCTGCTAAACTGGTGAGAACTAAACATGCTCCCTTTGTAATTGGCTTGTTGTGCCTTTTACAAAGGCAGGAGAGACTGGCTGTAATGAATGAGGGTTGCTTTGAGTTGGTAATACTCATAATTGTAATTGTAATAATAATAATAATAATAATAATAATAATAATAATAATAAATAATAATAGTTGAAGGGGGGCTGTACAGTAACGTGCACTGGGATTCACACGTCATGCAGACCAACATACGGACATGCGCGCGCGTGCACACACACACACACACACACACACACACAGCTTCATCTTTCCACTCGATGAAGCTCGCCTTTGGCTAAAAGTCAAGATATTCTCCAGGTTTGCATTCTGCTGGCGTCCTAGTGGCGCAGGCAAAGAGATGACACAGACAGAGAATTGTGACATGAATGGCCAAGCTTCAAATGGTATAAGAGTCAGTCAGTCAGTCAAATCTGTCATCTGCCATGCTTCAGAACCTCCACCGTCCTGCACGCAGCACCGCACTACCTCGCTTGAACCACCAGGTGACACTGTGGTACTGTAGAGGAGTTGGAGGCGCTGCTGTGAAAAGAGATTGGAGAGTGAGGGAGCACACAATACACACGCAAGCGCACGCGCACACACACACACACACACACACACACACACACACACACACACACACACACACACACAATACTCTCTCTCTCTCACACACACACGTACACACACACACACACACACACACACCACACACACACACATTCACACACCATACACACACACACACACACACACACACACACACACACACACACACACACACACACAGTGTGCAAAGCTGTCATCAAGGCAAAGGGTGGCTACTTTTGGTTACTACATGATTCCCATATGTGTTATTTCATAGTTTTGATGTCTTCACTATTATTCTACAATGTAATAAATAGTAAACATAAAGAAGAATCCTTGAATGAGTAGGTGTGTTCAAACTTTTGACTGTTGCTGTACACACACACACACACACACACACACACACACACACACACACACTGGTATAATGTTCTTCCCCTCCATCATGTATAACCACAGTCCGCCCAATGGCCCATCCTCCCTGCCAGATCACCACCACGGCCATAATGCCACCCACCAGCCTGAAACAAACTAACAAACTGCCCAAAGGGGCACATCATTTTCCTGAGAGGACAAGGCTCTGGGGTCTCAGACAGCAGGAAGCTGCCATCTTTGAACCATCTAAAGTATTATTTATGTGTTTATCAAACCCAACTCCCTCTACCCTCCGCCCTCCGTGTGTGTGTGTGTGTGTGTGCGTGTGTGTGTGTGTATGTGTGTGTGTGTGTGTGTGTGTGTGCGTGCGTGTATGTGTGTGTGAGAGAGTGTTGTGTGTGTGTGTGGACATGTTTAACTATACTTGTGGGAACCAGAAGGCCCCTCAAGAATAGTAAACCAATACAAATTTGACCAACTGGGGACATTTTGTTGGTTCCCACAAGGTCAAATGCTATTTCTAGGGGGTTTAGGGTTAAGGTTAGAATTAGTGTTAGGGTTAGAATTAGAACTAGGTTTAGGGTTAGGAGATAGGGTTAGTTTTAGGGTTAGGGTTAGGAGCTAGGGTTAGGGTTAAGGTTAGGTTTTTGGGTTAAGGGTTAAGGTTAGGGTTAGGGTTAGGGTTAGGGTACAGGTTAGGGTTAAGGTTAGGTTTTTGTGTTAAGGTTAGGGTTAGGGTTAAGGTTAGGATTAGGGTTAGAGTAAGGGTACGGGTTAGGGAAAATATAATTTTGAATGGGACTGAATTGTATGTCCCCACAAGATTAGCTGCGCAAGACTGTGTGTGTGTGTATGTGCCCATGTGTGTGTGTGTTAAGATATGTGTACATAACATCTATGTACTTGTGTTAGTGTGTAAGTGTCTCTGGATAAGAGCGTCTGCTAAATGACTCACATGTTTAGAATATACAGTAGGTGTGTGACCCTCATGCATCCTCTCACCCTGGGATCCACTCACCCTGGGATCCACTCACCCTGGGATCCACTCACCCTGGAAGCCACTCAACCTGGGATCCACTCATCCTGGGATCCACTCACCCTGGGATCCACTCACCCTGGGATCCACTCACCCTGGGATCCACTCACCCTGGGATCCACTCACCCTGGGATCCACTCACCCTGGGATCCACTCACCCTGGAAGCCACTCACCCTGGAATCCAGTCACCCTGGGATCCACTCACCCTGGGATCCAGTCACACTGGGTTCCACTCACCCTGGGAGGAGATGCTCATGCCACTTGGGATTGATGACCCTGCTCCTCCTCCCATGCTTTGATTGATTAAAGAAGTCTTCTGGCTCCTAGCACCAGTCCTCTGGCTCCTAGCACCAGTCCTCTGGCTCCTAGCACCAGTCCTCTGGCTCCTAGCATCAGTCCTCTGGCTCCTAGCATCAGTCCTCTGGCTCCTAGCACCAGCTAACTCTACGCGGCCTGCCTCTCTAAGTGTCACTCCACAGGTCTCCATCACTCACATCACACACAGGATGGAACGATGGAGGGATGGAGGGATGGAGGAATGGAGGAATGGAAGGATGGAGGGATGGAAGGATAGAGGGATGGAAGGATGGCGGGATGGAGGGATGGAGGGATGGAAGGATGGAGGGATGGAAGGATGGAGGGATGGAGGGATGGAGGAATGGAAGGATGGAGGGATGGAAGGATGGAGGGATGGAGGGATGGAGAATTGGAAGGATGTAGGGATGGAAGGATGGAGGGATGGAGGGATGGAGGAATGGAAGGATGGAGGATGGAAGGATGGAGGGATGGAAGGATGGAGGGATGGAAGGATGGAGGGATGGAGGGATGGAGGAATGGAAGGATGGAGGGATGGAAGGATGGAGGGATGGAGGGATGGAGGAATGAAAGGATGGAGGGATGGAAGGATGGAGGGATGGAGGGATGGAGGAATGGAAGGATGGAGGGATGGAAGGATGGAGGGATGGAAGGATGGAGGAATGGAAGGATGAAGGGATGGAAGGATGGAGGGATGGAAGGATGGAGGGATGGAACGATGGAGGGATGGAGGGATGGAACGATGGAGGGATGGAAGGATGGAGGGATGGAGGGATGGAGGAATGGAAGGATGGAGGGATGGAAGGATGGAGGGATGGAGGGATGGAGGAATGGAAGGATGGAGGGATGGAAGGATGGAGGGATGGAGGGATGGAGGAATGGAAGGATGGAGGGATGGAAGGATGGAGGGATGGAAGGATGGAGGAATGGAAGGATGAAGGGATGGAAGGATGGAGGGATGGAAGGATGGAGGGATGGAAGGATGGAGGGATGGAACGATGGAGGGATGGAGGGATGGAGGGATGGAACGATGGAGGGATGGAAGGATGGAGGGATGGAGGGATGGAGGAATGGAAGGATGGAGGGATGGAAGGATGGAGGGATGGAAGGATGGAGGGATGGAACGATGGAGGGATGGAAGGATGGAGGGATGGAAGGATGGAGGGATGGAGGGATGGAGGAATGGAAGGATGGAGGGATGGAAGGATGGAGGGATGGAAGGATGGAGGGATGGAGGGATGGAACGATGGAGGGATGGAAAGATGGAGGGATGGAACGATGGAGGGATGGAAGGATGGAGGGATGGAACGATGGAGGGATGGAAGGATGGAGGGATGGAAGGATGGAGGGATGGAACGATGGAGGGATGGAGGGATGGAGGAATGGAAGGATGGAGGGATGGAAGGATGGAGGGATGGAAGGATGGAGGGATGGAAGGATGGATGGAGGAATGGAAGGATGGAGGGATGGAAGGATGGAGGGATGGAAGGATGGAGGGATGGAAGGATGGAGGGATGGAGGGATGGAACGATGGAGGGATGGAGAGATGGAGGGATGGAACGATGGAGGGATGGAAGGATGGAGGGATGGAACGATGGAGGGATGGAAGGATGGAGGGATGGAACGATGGAGGGATGGAAGGATGGAGGGATGGAAGGATGGAACGATGGAGGAATGGAAGGATGGAAGGATGGAAGGATGGAGGGATGGAAGGATGGAAGGATGGAGGGATGGAAGGATAGGGGGATGGAACGATGGAGGAATGGAAGGATGGAGGGATGGAAGGATGGAGGAATGGAAGGATGGAGGGATGGAACGATGGAGGAATGGAAGGATAGGGGGATAGAGAAAAGGAGGGATGGAGAGATGGAGGGATGGAGGGAGGCTAGTTTCTGGCCCTATGCAAATGTCTCAGACTAGGAGTGCTGATCTAGGATCTGGTCCTCCCTGTCAGTGTAATCTCATTCATTATGATCTAAAGGGCAAAACTGATCCTACAGTAGGTCAGCACTGCCAATCTGATACGCTTTGTAAATACGGGCCCTGGCCTGTAATACTCTCTGCACGGCACAGCATGATACTGTCTAAGTTTCTTGTTACCGTAGCTTGATTTCTGCTGAGCCAGTAGACTGCCACTCTCGCTCTGTGTCTCTGTGTTAATGTCAGTACTAGGTTGTCTATAGGTTGTCTCTGTGTTAATGTCAGTACTAGGTTGTCTCTGTGTTACTGTCAGTACTAGGTTGTCTATAGGTTGTCTCTGTGTTACTGTCAGTACTAGGTTGTCTCTGTGTTACTGTCAGTACTAGGTTGTCTATAGGTTGTCTCTATGTTACTGTCAGTACTAGGTTGTCTCTGTGTTACTGTCAGTACTAGGTTGTCTATAGGTTGTCTCTGTGTTACTGTCAGTACTAGGTTGTCTATAGGTTGTCTCTGTGTTACTGTCAGTACTAGGTTGTCTATAGGTTGTCTCTATGTTACTGTCAGTACTAGGTTGTCTATAGGTTGTCTCTATGTTACTGTCAGTACTAGGTTGTCTATAGGTTGTCTCTATGTTACTGTCAGTACTAGGTTGTCTATAGGTTGTCTCTGTGTTACTGTCAGTACTAGGTTGTCTATAGGTTGTCTCTATGTTACTGTCAGTGCTAGGTTGTCTATAGGTTGTCTCTATGTTACTGTCAGTACTAGGTTGTCTCTGTGTTACTGTCAGTACTAGGTTGTCTCTATGTTACTGTCAGTACTAGGTTGTCTATAGGTTGTCTCTATGTTACTGTCAGTACTAGGTTATCTATAGGTTGTCTCTGTGTTACTGTCAGTACTAGGTTGTCTCTATGTTACTGTTAGTACTAGGTTGTCTATAGGTTGTCTCTGTGTTACTGTCAGTATTAGGTTGTCTATAGGTTGTCTCTATGTTACTGTCAGTACTAGGTTGTCTATAGGTTGTCTCTGTGTTACTGTCAGTACTAGGTTGTCTATAGGTTGTCTCTGTGTTACTGTCAGTATTAGGTTGTCTATAGGTTGTCTCTGTGTTACTGTCAGTACTAGGTTGTCTATAGGTTGTCTCTGTGTTACTGTCAGTACTAGGTTGTCTATAGGTTGTCTCTGTGTTACTGTCAGTACTAGGTTGTCTCTATGTTACTGTCAGTACTAGGTTGTCTATAGGTTGTCTCTATGTTACTGTCAGTACTAGGTTGTCTATAGGTTGTCTCTGTGTTACTGTCAGTACTAGGTTGTCTATAGGTTGTCTCTATGTTACTGTCAGTACTAGGTTGTCTATAGGTTGTCTCTATGTTACTGTCAGTACTAGGTTGTCTCTGTGTTACTGTCAGTACTAGGTTGTCTCTATGTTACTGTCAGTACTAGGTTGTCTATAGGTTGTCTCTATGTTACTGTCAGTACTAGGTTATCTATAGGTTGTCTCTATGTTACTGTTAGTACTAGGTTGTCTATAGGTTGCCTCTGTGTTACTGTCAGTACTAGGTTGTCTTTGTGTTACTGTCAGTACTAGGTTGTCTATAGGTTGTCTCTGTGTTACTGTCAGTATTAGGTTGTCTATAGGTTGTCTCTGTGTTACTGTCAGTACTAGGTTGTCTATAGGTTGTCTCTGTGTTACTGTCAGTACTAGGTTGTCTATAGGTTGTCTCTGTGTTACTGTCAGTATTAGGTTGTCTATAGGTTGTCTCTGTGTTACTGTCAGTACTAGGTTGTCTATAGGTTGTCTCTGTGTTACTGTCAGTACTAGGTTGTCTCTATGTTACTGTCAGTACTAGGTTGTCTATAGGTTGTCTCTGTGTTACTGTCAGTACTAGGTTGTCTCTGTGTTACTGTCAGTACTAGGTTGTCTATAGGTTGTCTCTGTGTTACTGTCAGTACTAGGTTGTCTATAGGTTGTCTCTATGTTACTGTCAGTACTAGGTTGTCTATAGGTTGTCTCTATGTTACTGTCAGTACTAGGTTGTCTATAGGTTGTCTCTGTGTTACTGTCAGTACTAGGTTGTCTATAGGTTGTCTCTGTGTTACTGTCAGTACTAGGTTGTCTATAGATTGTCTCTGTGTTACTGTCAGTACTAGGTTGTCTCTATGTTACTGTCAGTACTAGGTTGTCTATAGGTTGTCTCTATGTTACTGTCAGTACTAGGTTGTCTCTGTGTTACTGTCAGTACTAGGTTGTCTATAGGTTGTCTCTATGTTACTGTCAGTACTAGGTTGTCTATAGGTTGTCTCTATGTTACTGTCAGTACTAGGTTGTCTCTGTGTTACTGTCAGTACTAGGTTGTCTATAGGTTGTCTCTATGTTACTGTCAGTACTAGGTTGTCTATAGGTTGTCTCTATGTTACTGTCAGTACTAGGTTGTCTCTGTGTTACTGTCAGTACTAGGTTGTCTATAGGTTGTCTCTGTGTTACTGTCAGTACTAGGTTGTCTATAGGTTGTCTCTGTGTTACTGTCAGTACTAGGTTGTCTCTGTGTTACTGTCAGTACTAGGTTGTCTATAGGTTGTCTCTGTGTTACTGTCAGTGCTAGGTTGTCTATAGGTTGTCTCTATGTTACTGTCAGTACTAGGTTGTCTCTGTGTTACTGTCAGTACTAGGTTGTCTATAGGTTGTCTCTATGTTACTGTCAGTACTAGGTTGTCTATAGGTTGTCTCTATGTTACTGTCAGTACTAGGTTGTCTCTGTGTTACTGTCAGTACTAGGTTGTCTATAGGTTGTCTCTATGTTACTGTCAGTACTAGGTTGTCTATAGGTTGTCTCTATGTTACTGTCAGTACTAGGTTGTCTCTGTGTTACTGTCAGTACTAGGTTGTCTCTGTGTTACTGTCAGTACTAGGTTGTCTATAGGTTGTCTCTATGTTACTGTCAGTACTAGGTTGTCTCTGTGTTACTGTCAGTACTAGGTTGTCTATAGGTTGTCTCTGTGTTACTGTCAGTGCTAGGTTGTCTATAGGTTGTCTCTATGTTACTGTCAGTACTAGGTTGTCTCTGTGTTACTGTCAGTACTAGGTTGTCTATAGGTTGTCTCTATGTTACTGTCAGTACTAGGTTGTCTCTATGTTACTGTCAGTACTAGGTTGTCTCTGTGTTACTGTCAGTACTAGGTTGTCTATAGGTTGTCTCTGTGTTACTGTCAGTACTAGGTTGTCTATAGGTTACTGTCAGTACTAGGTTGTCTCTGTGTTACTGTCAGTACTAGGTTGTCTATAGGTTGTCTCTGTGTTACTGTCAGTACTAGGTTGTCTCTATGTTACTGTCAGTACTAGGTTGTCTCTGTGTTACTGTCAGTACTAGGTTGTCTATAGGTTGTCTCTGTGTTACTGTCAGTACTAGGTTGTCTATAGGTTGTCTCTGTGTTACTGTCAGTACTAGGTTGTCTCTATGTTACTGTCAGTACTAGGTTGTCTATACGTTGTCTCTATGTTACTGTCAGTACTAGGTTGGATTTCTCTTCTCTCAGGGCACACGTATGACCCAACTCCAGTGTGTCTTATAGGGTCAGTGGTGAAGGGTCAGAGGTGAAGGCACATGGGCAGACATGTCCAGCTCTATGGGGACAATGGATTACAGAGTCTTGTTATAGCAGTGTGCCACTTTATAGAGCTCCTGCCAGCTTGCATGCTCAGTTGGCCCCTGCAGGTATAGGGGAGAGACCCTGTGCACCGCTGCTGCCTCCCTGTGTTGTGGCTGGCGGCACAGATCAAAGGAGCCGTTATAGTCTCTGGTTAGAACATATCAGCGTCGAGCCACTCTGCTCTGCAGCCCCCTGGCACTGGCTACGGTATGGGGAACATACCATCACCTTCCCTCCCTTCACAGACGCACACACACACACACACACGCACACACACACACACGCACACGCACACGCACACGCACATGCACATGCACACACAGACACACAAACACACACACGCAGACACATACACTCACACACACACGCGAACACGAACACACACACACACACACTCCACCACAGCATCAACACCATGGGATTGCTAGTGAATTGTGATTCCAACACAACACGTTGCAGCTAGTCTGCAGGATCATGGAACTCACATTTTTCTCATCTTCCTCCTCCAAGCTGTTTTTGTTTTCTCTCTCTCCTTCTCCCCCTCTCTCCCCTCCTTTCCTTCTCCCTCTCTCTCCCTCTCTATCCCTCTCTCTCCTCCTCCCCTCTCCACTCTCCCTCTCTATCCCTCTCTCTCCTCCTCCCCTCTTCACTCTCCCCTCTCTATCCCCCTCTCTCCTCCTCCCCCCTCCACTCTCCCTCTCTTTCCCTCTCTCTCCTCCTCCCCTCTTCACTCTCCCCTCTCTATCCCTCTCTCTCCTCCTCCCCTCTTCACTCTCCCTCACCCTCTCCTTTCCCTCTCTCTCTAGCCCGGGGGTGCTGCTGCCTGGGTAATGAGGGCCCAGGAGGGGGTTATGTGTTACTGCTAGTTCAGAAGGATATGTCCACCTAGTCTCTCTGAATGTGTGTCTCCTTTCAACCCTGTGGTGCCTGGCTGACTGCTGCCCGCGTTCACACCAGGGCTGGAGGGCAAGAGGAATGCATAGAATAATCCTGCTGGTTTTTGTGAAAGGTGTGTGTGATTACGTGTGCGGATGTGTGTGTGTGTGTGTGTTACTAGTTCAGAAGTGTGCCATTAGTAGGTGATTCGGGGGTTCTCCAGGATCATACTCAAGTATTCCTAAGAGAGCATGAAAAAGAACAAGAAAAAGGCTGAAACATGTTTCCATTCCACTGAATGTCCAGCAGATACTTTGACATAGACTGACTGAATACGTTACCATGTCTGTCTCTAAACCCATAGACTCCCTCTATGAGATACCATATGAGTCCTGGGGTCCATAGACTGACTGTGTCAGATCAGATTCCTCCCGGAGGTTATGTTGTTTTGTGTTGCAACAGAGAACCAGTGGCCCAGGCTGGCATGGCATTGAATTAGTGACTCATGCTGTCCTAAATAGCACCATATTCCCTACACAGTGCACTACTTGAGCCCAACATTAGTGCACTTTGTAGGGAATAGGGTGCCATTTGGGATGCACCTCAGTAAGTGCCCTAACATGTTTCCCTAGATCAATGGCCTCACACCAGCAGCATTTACATACTTCCTTAAAGGTCCAATGCAGCTGTTTATATCTCATTATCAAACAATTTCTGGGTAACAATTAAGTACCTTACAGTGATTGTTTTAAATTAAAATGGATTAAAAATAAACAAAAATAGCTTCTTGGCAAAGAGCAATTTCTCACGGTAGAATTTTGCTAGGAGTGGGAGTGGTCTGAGTGGGGAAGGGGAAAACTGAAAACTAGCTGTTATTGGCAGAGAGGTTTGGAACTCTCTTTCTTATTGGTCTATTAACTAATTTACCGCCTGAGAAGAGACAGAATTATTAGATCATTTGTTTTGGCACCGTCCATATATAGCTTTTTTTTGGTCGCAGGCCCATGAATGGCTGAAGAATTGCAACATTTACCTGGATCTAACTCTGCAAATAGCACTGCTGGATGATTTGAAAAGTCATAGTCAATCGATCAATAATATAATAATACTTTTAGCAAAAAAAAATATGTTTAATTTACAATCTGTAGAAACTATGAGAATAGAAAGGTTCAGAACTTTCGTGAAACATCACAGCACAGTTGAAAAATATATGGCAAATATAAATAAAATATAGATGGTGTTAGGAGATAGATGGGAGGGGTTGAGTGGAGCTGAAGGGTGGGACTGAAAACAACAAGATAACTAATGTAAAATATACTGTGTCCGTAAAATGTATATAGGTTCAGAACTTTTGTGAAACAGCACAGTTAAAAATATATGGCAAATAGAACTGGATGGTGTTCAGAGATAGATGGGAGGTGTTGAGGGTAGCTGAAGGATGGGACTAAAAACAAACAAAAGAGAACTATTGTAAAATATACTGTGTCTGTAAAATGTATATAGTATGTATAAACTGGAAGTAGAAGCCTAAATATTGTTGTCCATTAGTTTACTCCAATTAGGGGAGGGGTGGCAGGCTTAGGGGAAAATAATTAAGGAAAATATATTTAAAAAACAAATATATATATATATTTACAAAAAATATATGGGGGATTGGAAATGATGCAGACAATTACATTGATGTAAACTACAATATATCTGCAATATTAAAGCTGATCTACCCACTAAAAAATATAATTAATAAATATAAAATGTACCTCCTGCTGATGTCACCAGGCAGGCCAAAAACGCCATCTCACCAAAACAGGCTGAAATTTCAGGCTATCTTTTCAAACAGCTCTTACACTTAAAGGGCATCATCATAATTTTTACAATTACGCAGTATTATGTGTGGAAATATACACTGAGTGTACAAATCATTAAGAACACCTTTCTAATATTGAGTTGCATCCCCCTCTTTTGCCCTCAGAACAGTTTCAATTGGTTGGGGCATGGACTCTACAAGGTGTCGAAAGCATTCCACAGGGATGCTGGCTCATGTTGACTCCCAGCAGTGTTGCAGTTCTTGACACAAACCGGTGCGCCTGGCATCTATTACCATACCCCGTTCAAATGCACTTAAATCTTGTCAGGAAGGCAGGGGTGACGTGGAGGGGATGTTAACAGGGTTTGTTTCGCACCCGGCAACAGAGGAGGAAAGGGGCTAATGCTGCTAATTACTTTGTTCCACCCCAAAAATGTACTCATACACGCACACGCACACACACACACACACACACACACACACACACACACACACACACACACACACACACACACACACACACACACACACACACACACACACACACACACACACACACACACACACACACACACACACACACACACACACACCCACCATGATCTACACAAACACGCACACACACTTCCTCAGCCGTCGGTTAAGCAGCGACTGCAATGACTCACTGAGTGATTCAGTACCACTGAGCATGGTGCAGGGGGTGTGTCTCTATCAGGGTTGAGAGAGAGAGAGAGAGAGAGAGAGAGAGAGAGAGAGAGAGAGAGAGAGAGAGAGAGAGAGAGAGAGAGAGAGAGAGAGAGAGAGAGAGAGAGAGAGAGAGAGAGAGAGAGAGAGAGAGAGAGAGAGAGAGAGAAAAATGAGTGATGTGCATCAAGCAGGAAAAGAGAGATTATAAAAGCGAGATAGGTTATATCGTTTTTATGGAATTCCTAAAGTGATGTAAAACCAAACGCTAGAGCTCTAGTCTGGACGACACATTTCAAATCACAACGGCTTCTCTCATATAAGTCTCCAAGGTCATCCGAGCAAGCTACAAAAGGCTTCTCTCATATAAGTCTCCAAGGTCATCCGAGCAGGCTACAAAAGGCTTCTCCCATATAAGTCTCCAAGGTCATCCGAGCAAGCTACAAAAGGCTTCTCTCATATAAGTCTCCAAGGTCATCCGAGCAGGCTACAAAAGTGTGATTGTAATTACCGGTATGAGAACACATCAGAGACAAGAGACAGAGTTTTATCAGATTTAGCAGCTGCTATCCAGTACGTGTCTCTCTCTCCCTCCCTCACCCATCCAGACTATAGGGCTTTGACGACAACTCAGCCATCCATCCTGCCCTGCAGCGGCCTGCTCCTCACCTGTTCTTGGTCAAGTGGCTCCAATAACAGGGTCAGACGTTCTGGTCATCCATCCATCCACGGCTGTTGTAGAATGCCGGCTGGAGCAGCTGTGGAGACCTGTGGGGGCCTGGGGAAGGTCTGGGGAAGGTCTGGTTCATCCTGGGAGGAGCAGCTGTGGAGGCCTGTGGAGGCCTGGGTCTGGTTCAGCCTGGGTGGAGTCAGAGAGAGGAGGTGTTAGAGGAGCTAATTGGCGTCGTCTTGGCAATGGAGGCTGTAGCAGAAGATCATACCATGCTAATAACGCTATCACCATGCTATCCTCTAATCAGCTGCTAATGACCCGCTAATTAACTAATAGTAACACTCACACACACACACACATATATGAATGAATATGAATGAATATTTTACCTGAGCCTGATGAGCCATACATTTAAAAAATTTTATTTTATGAGCCCAAGACCAAAAAAGGCCAAATGATTGTGAAGTTATCCAATACAAGCCTATAATATTTAGGCTAAAACATTACGCACCACAGAAAAACATAAAAGCCCATAGATGTAGCTTTGCTCTATTTGTTAAATAAATGATACTAGCTCCAGTAGGCTAATCTTTTTGAGGGTGGACTGTATTGAATTATACTGTACTAAAGTTCTGTATTAGAATGTATTACTGTACTGTATTGAATTATACTGTATTATATGACTGGAATTACGCACCTCGTTTAAACCATCAAGCTGGGAGAGAACATGCAATGCTGGTGCAGGATGTGCGTCCTACAAAGTTACAATTATTATGAAATATAATAGGGCCTATTTTACATTTTTATAATTAGTAGGCTGACGCATATATACCTTTCATAACATTTCCCCTAATGTTGGTCGACGTGCGTATTACCCCTTTCCCTCAGTATTGTTGCTTCCTTCCACAGTTAAATACGTTTTGTTGTCCTTATCTTCGTCATCCTTTTATTGAACCTTTATTCAACTAAGCAAGTCAGTTAAGAACAAATTCTTATTTACAATGACGACCTACCCCGGACGATGCTGGGCCAATTGTGCGCCGCCCTATGGAACTCCCAATCACGGCCGGATTGTGATACAGCCTGGAATCGAACCAGGGTCTGTAGTGACGCCTCTAGCACTGAGATGCAGTGCTTAAAGCGTTGCGCCACTCGGGAGTCAATGTAATGACATGCTTGAATAATACAGGACTAAAATAAGATGCAGACTGCTTTCACTTCTCTTCACCAAGATTGACTGGTTATGGGTCTGAATAAATAACTGCTATGGACTACCGTCATCGTGCAATCACTCTTCTTTCAAACTACCTGTGAGTTCTATTGGCTGGTGTATTTAGCATTCAGCAACAAGAGCTTTCCTCTTAGCAAAAAAACATGTCCAGCAAGCTATTCTATTCTAGCTTTTCCTGGGACTCCAAGAGCTGTTTTTTTTAAGTCTAGAGGACAGCCGGTGTGTGTGTGTGTGTTACTAGTTCAATAAAAAGAAAAGATTAAGATGGGCAGTCTGAGATATGGCTTTTTCTTTACAACTCTGCCTAGAAGGTCAGCATCCCGGGAGTTGCCTCTTCACTGTTGACGTTGAGACTGGTGTTTTGCAGATACTATTTAATGAAGCTGCCAGTTGAGGACCTGTGAGGCGTCTGTTTCTCAAACTAGACACTCTAATATATTTGTCCTCTTGCTCAGTTGTGCACCGGGGCCTCCCACTCCTCTTTCTATTCTGGTTAGAGCCAGTTTGCGCTGTTCTGTGAAGGGAGTAGTACACAGCGCTGTACGAGATCTTCAGTTTCTTGGCAATTTCTCGTATGGAATAGCCTTAATTTCTCAGAACAAGAATAGACTGACGAGCTTCAGAAGAAAGTTATTTGTTTCTGGCCATTTTGAGCCTGTAATCGAACCCAAAATTGCTGATGCTCCAAATACTCAACTAGTCTCAAGAAGGCCAGTTTTATTGCTTCTTTAATCAGCACAACAGTTTTCAGCTAACATAATTGCAAAAGGGTTTTCTAATGATCAATTAGCCTTTTAAAATGATAAACTTGGATTAGCAAACACAACGTGCCATTGGAACACAGGACTGATGGTTGCTGATAATGGGCCTCTGTACGCCTATGTAGATATTCTATAAAAAATCTGCCGTTTCCAGCTACAATAGCCATTTACAACATTAACAATGTCTACACTGTATTTCTGATCAATTTCATGTTATTTTAATGGACCAAAAAATTGCTTTTCTTTCGAAAACAAGGACATATCTAAGCGACCCCAAACTTTTGAACGGTAGTGTATATATATATATATCAATGTTGAACAGGATGATCTATGTTGGATGCAATTTAAATGGAATTGATGGAAAGAGAAAGAATGAAAGAGAGTGCTCGTGTGATCACTGATTTAAAACAACGATATTCGAGTGATAGGCTCTTTTAAAACTCTGCAGCTGCAGTAAAACATTTTTTATCTTTACAATGAAGAAATATGGTGACCCCGAAAGCCAGATGGAGACGTGTAAATTAGATACGCATTCAGTCCTTATATTACTGCAGCATAGGCTGTGCTGCAGGAAATGTAGGCCGACCTGTCACAAGAAGAAAAAAAAGTTACCATGATGAAATGATACATGCATTGTGAACTGAGCGCCATACTGAGATGCACTGTCTGTCCCCACCCTGAGCGTTGTTGATTCATCATGCAGATAGCAGAGAGAAGGCCGTAGAGAAGAAATATTTAGACATCTCGCAATATCATTTAACAGTTCTGTTTCACGTCAGCTGTTCATAGATATTTTTTATTATAATTTACCGGTTTCTCGCAGGTGTTTATTCCGGGAACAGTGGGTTTAGGTGGCAAATCTCTGTAAATCTCGGTAACACGGTTCCCGCTATTCAACCCTATTCCAGACAGTCCAGTCAATGTTCCTGCTCTGATGAAGTGCTGAAGGTCTGTCTGCTAAGTGAAACTGATGTTTTTTGTTTGTATGTACGGCGTGTTGCTGCTGTGTGTGTGTCTCTCTCCAGTTGTTCTGGGTGAAGCCTGGCTGGAAGTAAAGCAGCCGGAACAAAGCTCCTGTGGACACGGACACAAACACTGGCACCACTCGCTGCCTATTGAGCAGCCGGCCTTAAGCCCCTCAACCCAGAACACAGTCAAACGTGAAGGGCTGTGTGTTCGAGAGAGAGAGAGAGAGAGAGAGAGAGAGAGAGAGAGAGAGAGAGAGAGAGAGAGAGAGAGAGAGAGAGAGACAGCGAGAGAGAGAGAGAGACAGGGAGAGAGCGAGAGAGAGAGAGCGAGCGAGAGCGAGAGAGAGAGAGAGAGAGAGAGACAGAGACAGAGAGAGCACACTACCCCTCTGTTAAGAGGGGGGGTGTTAGCGACGGGTGGAAACTCAGGATACTGGACAACAAGGACTCTGAGTCGTCTAATATTAATCTCTATAAATCTGGAACCATTTTGGTTCAAGGCAACACCAAACAGCTCCAGCTGGACTTTCACCTAATCAAATAAATAGCTCAGCAGGAGAAGCTCTCCCTTGAGAAAGATACCCCTACCCCGAGCGGGTCAGACCAGACCTCTTCATTAAATAACCCCACAGAGCAACCCCAAGCAGAAAGTCAACTTCCCAGCACAGAGTACTACTCCCTCATTGAAATGAAGGATAAATTCACCCAGCTGGAGGTAAGGCAGGTGGAGCTGGAACAGCAGGTGAACACACTCCAGTCAGCAGACCCAGACAACAGTCCAGCACAACAACACCCCCTTAACTAGACATGGAGAGCTGCAGGTAGAGAGAGACATGTCTGCACTCTGGACTGTGGTGAGACAACATCAACAGGAGAAAGAGCAGGAGCAGGAGAAGAACAGTGCACTAGAGGAGAGGATCAGAGTGCTGGAGGAGAAGGTGAGAACGATGACGGGTGACATAGAACAACCCATTAGAGAACAGCCCACCTCAGATCCTGGCCAAAGTCTCGACACCGCAGCAGAACAGTACACCCTAGACCCTGACCATAGCCTCGACATCACATTTTTGGGGGGAAAAACATACGACATTACAAAATCCATGTACACAAACAACAAGTGTGCGGTTAAAATTGGCAAAAAACACACACATTTCTTTCCACAGGGCCGTGGGGTGAGACAGGGATGCAGTTTAAGCCCCACCCTCTTCAACATATATTTCAACGAATTGGCGAGGGCACTAGAACAGTCTGCAGCACCCGGCCTCACCCTACTAGAATCTGAAGTCAAATGTCTTCTGTTTGCTGATGATCTGGTGCTTCTGTCACCAACCAAGGAGGGCCTACAGCAGCACCTAGATCTTCTGCACAGATTCCGTCAGACCTGGGCCCTGACAGTAAATCTCAGTAAGACAAAAATAATGGTGTTCCAAAAAAGGTCCAGTTGCCAGGACCACAAATACAAATTCCATCTAGACACCGTTGCCCTAGAGCTCACAAAAAACTATACATACCTGGGCCTAAACATCAGCGCCACAGGTAACTTCAACAAAGCTGTGAACGATCTGAGAGACAAGGCAAGAAGGGCCTTCTATGCCATCAAAAGGAACATAAAATTTGACATACCAATTAGGATCTGGCTAAAAGTACTTGAATCAGTTATAGAACCCATTGCCCTTTATGGTTCTGAGGTCTGGGGTCCGCTCACCAACCAAGAATTCACAAAATGGGACAAACACCAAATTGAGACTCCTCCGTGTACAACGTAAAACACCAAATAATGCATGCAGAGCAGAATTAGGCCAATACCCGCTAATTATCAAAATCCAGAAAAGAGCCGTTAATTTCTATAACCACTTAAAAGGAAGCGATTCCCAAACCTTCCATAACAAAGCCGTCACCTACAGAGAGATGAACTTGGAGAAGAGTCCCCTAAGTAAGCTTGTCCTGGGGCTCTGTTCACAAACACCAACAGACCCCACACAGCCCCAGGACAACAACAACAACAACAACAACACAACTAGACCCAACCAAATCATGAGAAAACAAAAAGAGAATTACTTGACACATTGGAAAGAACAAACAAAAAAACAGAGCAAACTAGAATGCTATTTGGCCCTAAACAGAGAGTACACAGTGGCAGAATACCTGACCACTGTGACTGACCCAAACTTAAGGAAAGCTTTGACTATGTACAGACTCAGTGAGCATAGCCTTGCTATTGAGAAAGGCCGCCGTAGGCAGACCTGGCTCTCAAGAGAAGACAGGCTATGTGCACACTGCCCACAAAATGAGGTGGAAATTGAGCTGCACTTCCTAACCTCCTGCCAAATGTATGACCATATTAGAGACACATATTTCCCTCAGATTACAGCGATCCACAAAGAATTCGAAAACAAACCCAATTTTGATAAACTCCCTTATCTACTGGGTGAAAAACCACAGTGTGCATTCACAGCTGCAAGATTTGTGACCTTTTGCCACAAGAAAAGGGCAACCAGTGAAGAACAAACACCATTGTAAATACAACCCATATTTATGTTTATTTATTTTCCCATTTGTACTTTAACTATTTGCACATTGTTACAACACTGTATATATACATAATATGACATTTGAAATGTCTTTATTCTTTTGAAACTTCTGAGTGTAATGTTTACTGTTAATATTTATTGTTTATTTCACTTTTGTTTACTATCTACTTCACTTGCTTTGGCAATGTTAACAAACGTTTCCCATGCCAATAAAGCCCTTAAATTGAAATTGAAATTGAATTGAAATTGAATTGAGAGAGAGAGAGAGAGAGAGAGAGAGAGAGAGAGAGAGAGAGAGAGAGAGAGAGATCTGTCTTTCGTCTGCACTTGCCAGAGCAGAGCAGGGTTAGGCTGCTGAGTTACGGACATAACTGTGGTTTGAAATGTTTAGAGGTTATTGTAGTGAATGGGTGATTGTGGAGGGTCTGGCACTAGATCCACACCAGGAAACACAGCTAGTCAGGACAACCCTGATTGATTACAATGGGAACATTCTTTTTTTGCCTCAATGGGAGCTTGAAATACAGTGGGGGAAAAAAGTATTTAGTCAGCCACCAATTGTACAAGTTCTCCCACTTAAAAAGATGAGAGAGGCCTGTAATTTTCATCATACGTACACGTAAACTATGACAGAAAAATTGAGAATTTTTTTCCAGAAAATCACATTGTAGGATTTTTTATGAATTTATTTGCAAATTATGGTGGAAAATAAGTATTTGGTCAATAACAAAAGTTTCTCAATACTTTGTTATATAACCTTTGTTGGCAATGACACAGGTCAAACGTTTTCACACACTGTTGCTGGTATTTTGGCCCATTCCTCCATGCAGATCTCCTCTAGAGCAGTGATGTTTTGGGGCTGTCGCTGGGCAACACAGACTTTCAACTCCCTCCAAAGATTTTCTATGGGGTTGAGATCTGGAGACTGGCTAGGCCACTCCAGGACCTTGAAATGCTTCTTACGAAGCCACTCCTTCGTTGCCCGGGCGGTGTGTTTGGGGTCATTGTCATGCTGAAAGACCCAGCCACGTTTCATCTTCAATGCCCTTGCTGATGGAAGGAGGTTTTCACTCAAAATCTCACGATCCATGGCCCCATTCATTCTTTCCTTTACACGGATCAGTCGTCCTGGTCCCTTTGCAGAAAAACAGCCCCCAAAGCATGATGTTTCCACCCCCATGCTTCACAGTAGGTATGGTGTTCTTTGGATGCAACTCAGCATTCTTTGTCCTCCAAACACGACGAGTTGAGTTTTTACCAAAAAGTTACATTTTGGTTTCATCTGACCATATGACATTCTCCCAATCCTCTTCTGGATCATCCAAATTGTAACGATCCCGGCAGTCTGAGTCAGGTCCTGTCTGTGGACTAGTTTTTTCTGCTCGGGATCTCCAGTTTCCCGAGGGTTCTGGAACGCTCCGGGGAGCTCTCTTGATTTCCGCACCTGCATCCCATCAGCAATCTGCACACCTGGTCCTGATCATCACCCTTCTTAGGCTCTGGCCTAACATCCATTCCCTGCCGGATCGTTAGCCATGAACAGTAGGTTTACCAGAGCATCAGTCTTAGAGCCTCTAGCGGTAGTTTTGTTGTTTTTGCACCTTGTTGGTTTGTTGTTTACTTACCTCCGTTTTGTTCCATCTGCAGTCACTCGTCCGGAGCCTTCATCCAACCTCTGCCTGGTGGTCGGCGGCAGCCGAGCCATGACGGGATCAACCACTGCACCCCCAACAACTAATCAACGCCGCCCGCTCTGTTCCCTGGATTATTCAGCATCACTCTTGAATTTGTAAATAAACACTCACCTTCGTTTCAACTTACCTTGTCCTGGTCTGCTTCTGGGTTCTGGCTTTGTAACTCGTGACAGAACGATCCGGCCAGTAATGAACCCAGCGGACCTGGACTCTGTTCGCCATGCCATTACCCATCAGGAGAAGATGTTGGGCCATCATAGCACGGAGCTACAGGAGATCGCGTTGGCAGTTCGGAACCTTTCTACCGGTCTGACGGAGGTCCAGAACCAGCGCAAGTTTCCGGTGGAGGATCCACTACCGGTTTCACCCATCTCGCCTGCCGCGTCTGAAGCGGTGTCCTTCCGTGAGCCCAAGGTTCCGACGCCGGATAAATATGAGGGGGAGCTGGGAAGATGCCGTTCTTTCCTTATGCAGTGTGGGTTAGTGTTCGATCTACAGCCCTACTCTTATGCCACAGACAAGGCTAGGATAGCCTTTGTGATTGAGTTGCTGCGTGGTCGAGCGCTGGAGTGGGCTTCAGCCGTTTGGGAACGACAAGACCCCTGCATGGCTTCATACCAGGGGTTCACGGCCGAGATGAGGAAGCTCTTCGACCATTCCGTCCGAGGGAGGGACGCAGCTAGGCGCCTGTTTTCGCTCCACCAAGGAACTCGCAGCGTGGCCGACTTCGTGATCGAGTTCAAGACGTTGGCTGTGGAGAGTGGGTGGAATGAGGAGTCTCTGCAAGCGGCCTTTTACCAGGGTCTGTCGGAGCAGCTCAAGGATGAGCTGATCTCCTATCCGGAGCCTAGTGACCTGGACAGCTTGGTAGCCTTGTCTATTCGGGTGGATAATCGAGTCCGAGAGCGAAGGAGGGAGAAGCAATGGGGTCCGTCCAGTCGATCAGCTTCTCAGTTCCCAGTCGGGTCGGGTGGTGGACCAGAACACGTCGATCATTCTCCACCACAAAGGATTAGTGGAGAGGTCCTCTCTCCCGATTCTGAACCCATGCAAGTGGGGCGGCACGGGTTAACCAAGGAGGAGCGTCAACATAGACGTAAGACCAACTGCTGCCTCTACTGTGGTAGCTCGGGACATTACATCTCCACTTGTTCCCGGCGGTCGTCAAACTGCCCGGCTCGCTAAAGTTGGGAGGACTTTTAGCGAGCCAGTTTCAACCTCTCAGTACCTCTGTCAGACCCCGTTTCCCGGCTACCCTTGTGAACAGGAATCAGAGCTTAGCGATTAACGCTTTTATCGATTCAGGTGCCGATGGAAGCTTTCTTGATGCCGAGTTGGTGGAACAGCTGGGGCTTTCCAAGGAGCAATTGCCGGAAGCCATTGAAGCGACCACTCTGAACGGCAGTAGTCTGGCACGTATCACGATGAGGACTGAACCGGTTAAGATGCTGTTGTCGGGAATCATTCGGAGATGATTTCATTCTTCATTCTGCCGTCTTCCCATGTTCCTCTGGTCCTTGGATACCCCTGGCTGAAGGAACACAATCCCACGTTCGATTGGGTGACGGGCAAGGTAACGAGTTGGAGCCTTGATTGTCATGCTAACTGTCTCAAGACTGCCTGTCCCCATTCGGTTCCCAGTCAGGTGATTGAGGCTAAACCCCCCAGATTTGTCCCTGGTTCCCGAGACATATCACGATTTGGGGGAAGTGTTCAGTAAGCAGAAGGCTCTGTCACTCCCTCCCCACCGACCATATGATTGTGCCATCAACCTGTTCCCTGGAGCTGTCTACCCCAAGGGAAGGTTATACAGTATCTCCCGCCCTGAACGTGAGGCTTTGGAGACCTACATCAAGGAGTCCCTAGCTGCTGGTCTCGTTCGTCCCTCGTCATCACCCCTGGGGGCAGGATTCTTCTTTGTGGGTAAGAAGGATGGCTCTCTTCGACCGTGTATTGATTATCGGGGGTTGAATGACATCACGGTCAAGAACAAGTATCCCCTGCCCTTGATGAGTTCTGCCTTCGACTCCTTACAGGGTGCTACGGTGTTCACCAAGCTAGACCTACGCAATGCGTATCACATGGTCCGGATCAGAGAGGGAGACGAGTGGTTGACGGGTTTCAATACACCGATGGGTCACTTCGAGTATCAGGTGATGCCGTTTGGACTGACCAATGCTCCAGCGGTATTCCAGAGTATGGTGAACGACGTCCTGAGAGATATGATCGGTCTCTTTGTGTTTGTTTACCTGGATGACATTCTGATCTTCTCGAAGGAACCTTCCCGACCACGTCCAGCATGTCCGGCAGGTTCTGCAGCGATTGTTGGAGAATCGCCTGTTCGTGAAGGCCGAGAAGTGCGAGTTTCACGCCCACACGACATCCTTTCTCGGGTACATCATCTCCAGGGGGAGAGATTAGGATGGATCAGGAGAAGGTTAGAGCGGTTCTGGAATGGGCCCAGCCCGGTACGAGATTGCAGCTCCAGAGATTTTTGGGGTTTGCGAATTTCTACCGCAGATTCATCCGGGATTACAGCCGTGTGGCCGCTCCGTTAACTGCCTTGACTTCCAGTATCAGGAGCTTCAAGTGGAATCCGGAGGCGGATCGAAGCGTTTCTGGATTTGAAGAGGCGATTCACCAACGCACCGATTCTCTCTCAACCGGACACGGCCCGTCAGTTCAGTCGTTGAAGTGGACGCGTCTGATGTGGGAGTTGGCGCCATCCTGTCGCAGCGATGCTCCACGGACAGTAAACTCCATCCCTGCGCCTACTACTCTCGTCGCCTTTCGCCTGCGGAGAGGAATTACGATGTGGGTAACCGGGAGCTTCTCGCGGTGAAACTTGCCTTGGAGGAGTGGCGCCACTGGTTGGAGGGGGCGGAGCAACCGTTTATTGTCTGGACTGACCACAAGAATCTTGCTTACGTGCAATCGGCTAGACGTCTCAACTCCCGTCAGGCCAGGTGGTCGTTGTTTTTCGGACGATTCAATTTTTCCCTGACGTTCCGACCTGGATCTAAGAACGGCAAGGCGGACGCCTTGTCTCGGATGTTCTCCAAGACGGAGGAGGGTGGGTCCAAGACCGAGACAATTCTCCCCCGGAACTGCGTCGTGGGAGCTGTTAGGTGGAAGATTGAGGAGGAGGTGATGGCGGCTCTTCGGACGCAGCCCGGTCCCGGTAACGGTCCACCCGGTCGGTTGTTTGTGCCTGAGTCGGTTCGTCCTGCGGTCCTCAAATGGTCCCACGCCAGCAAGATGGCTTGTCACCCTGGCGTGGCTCGGACGATGGCGTTTCTTCGCAGACGTTTTTGGTGGCCTGCCATGGCCGAGGATACTCGGGGTTATGTTGCTGCCTGTCCAGTGTGTGCGCAGAATAAGGGTACCAATCGGCCCAGCTCCGACTACTTCACCCCCCTTCCTATTCCCCCGGCGACCATGGTCGCATCTGGCCCTGGACTTTGTCACTGGGTTGCCCGCTTCTGAGGGGAACACGGTCGTTCTGACTATCGTGGACAGATTCAGCAAGTTCGCCCACTTTGTGCCAATTGCCAAGCTTCCCTCTGCCTCGGAGACGTCCGAGATCCTGGTTAGGGAGGTTTTCAGGGTCCACGGGTTGCCCAGTGATATCGTTTCCGACCGTGGCCCTCAGTTTACCTCTGCTGTCTGGAAGTCCTTCTGTTTGGCCATTGGAGCTACAGTCAGTCTCACATCTGGTTTTCACCCCCAATCTAATGGTCAGGCGGAGAGAGCCAACCAGAAGATGGAATCCACGCTACGCTGCCTGGCCTCTTCCAACCCCACCTCCTGGGTCTCTCAGTTGCCTTGGGTTGAGTATGCCCACAATACTCTCCCTACATCTGCCACTGGGATGTCTCCCTTCCAGTGCCTGTATGGCTATCAACCTCCCTTGTTCCCTTCTCAGGAGAAGGAGCTCTCAGTGCCTTCTGTTCAGGCCCATATTCGTCGTTGCCACCGGACCTGGCATCGGGCCAGAAAGGCACTCCTTAGAGTTTCGGACCGGTATCAGCTCCAGGCGAATCGTCGCCGGATCCCCGCTCCCACCTACACCATCGGAGATAGGGTCTGGTTGGCCACACGGGATCTTCCTTTACGGACTGAGTCTAGGAAGTTGTTACCGAAGTTCATTGGTCCGTTTGTGGTGGAGAAGGTGATCAACCCGGTGGCAGTTCGACTCAAACTCCCGAGGACGCTCAGAGTCCATCCCACCTTTCATGTCTCCTGCCTCAAGCCTGTTTTCCTCAGTCCTCTGTTGCCTCCTCCGCCTCCTCCTCCTCCTCCTCGGATGATCGGAGGTGGTCCTGCCTACACGGTGCGACGCATCATGGATTCCAGACGGCGGGGCCGGGGTTTCCAGTATCTCGTGGACTGGGAGGGGTATGGTCCGGAAGAGAGGAGTTGGATTCCGCGCGACAGATCCTAGATGCTGACCTCATCCGTGACTTCTACCGCCTCCATCCTGGCGCTCCGGGAGTCCGCCCGGTGGCGTTCGTCGGAGGGGGGTACTGTAACGATCCCGGCAGTCTGAGTCAGGTCCTGTCTGTGGACTAGTTTTTTCTGCTCGGGATCTCCAGTTTCCCGAGGGTTCTGGAACGCTCCGGGGAGCTCTCTTGATTTCCGCACCTGCATCCCATCAGCAATCTGCACACCTGGTCCTGATCATCACCCTTCTTAGGCTCTGGCCTAACATCCATTCCCTGCCGGATCGTTAGCCATGAACAGTAGGTTTACCAGAGTATCAGTCTTAGAGCCTCTAGCGGTAGTTTTGTTGTTTTTGCACCTTGTTGGTTTGTTGTTTACTTACCTCCGTTTTGTTCCATCTGCAGTCACTCGTCCGGAGCCTTCATCCAACCTCTGCCTGGTGGTCGGCGGCAGCCAAGCCATGACGGGATCAACCACTGCACCCCCAACAACTAATCAACGCCGCCCGCTCTGTTCCCTGGATTATTCAGCATCACTCTTGAATTTGTAAATAAACACTCACCTTCGTTTCAACTTACCTTGTCCTGGTCTGCTTCTGGGTTCTGGCTTTGTAACTCGTGACACAAATGCACTCTAGCAAACTTCAGACGGGCCTGGACATGTACTGGCTTAAGCAGGGGGACACGTCTCGCACTGCAGGATTTGAGTCCCTGGCGGCGTAGTGTGTTACTGATGGTAGGCTTTGTTACTTTGGTCCCAGCTCTCTGCAGGTCATTCACTAGGTCCCCCCGTGTGGTTCTGGGATTTTTGCTCACCGTTCTTGTGATAATTTTGACCCCACGGGGTGAGATCTTGCGTGGAGCCCCAGATCTATGGAGATTATCAGTGGTCTTGTATGTCTTCCATTTCCTAATAATTGCTCCCACAGTTGATTTCTTCAAACCAAGCTGCTTACCTATTGCAGGTTCAGTCTTCCCAGCCTGGTGCAGGTCTACAATTTTGTTTCTGGTGTCCTTTGACAGCTCTTTGGTCTTGGCCATATTGGAGTTTGGAGTGTGACTGTTTGAGGTTGTGGACAGGTGTCTTTTATACTGATAACAAGTTCAAACAGATGCCATTAATACAGGTAACGAGTGGAGGACAGAGGAGCCTCTTAAAGAAGAAGTTACAGGTCTGTAATTTGCAAATAAATTCATTAAAAATCCTACAATGTGATTTTCTGGAGAAAAAAAATCTAAATTTGTCTGTCATAGTTGACGTGTACCTATGATGAAAATTACAGGCCTCTCTCATCTTTTTAAGTGGGAGAACTTGCACAATTGGTGGCTGACTAAATACTTTTTCCCCCCACTGTACGTGTGATATGAGGAATGGGTGGAAGACTATCGCATGGAGGGGCAACACAGTTTGACAGGCTTTTACTGGCTCCTTTACAACAGTTACTGAAATAAGAGGCTCTAGTCTGGCCTAATATAGCTTATTCCAGTAGGAGTAAACCGTTGCGTAAATTTCACACAACATTACTGAGTGCGCCATTTCTGAAAAGTCTGCACACGTACAAAAATGCTGAAATGGCGCACGCCATTCATACACGTTTCGTGTTATAAATCAGACCTGTCGTAAAAGTGTGTGCGTGTGAACGAGCACACTGCACACTGCCCTCACCCACCTGGACAAAAGATATGTGAGGATGCTGTTCATCGACTACAGCTCGGCCTTCAATACCATAGTGCCCTCTAAGCTTACCCCAAACTCATGTCCCCTGGACTGAACTCCTTCCAATGCAACTGGGTTCTGGACTTCCTGACGGGCCGCCCCCAGGTGGTGAAGGTAGGCAACAACACCTCCTCCACACTGATCCTCAACACAGGGGTCCCACAATGGTGCATACTCAGTCCGCTCCTGTACTCCCTGTATGCCCACGACTAAGTGGCCTCACACAGTTCCAACTCCATCATCAAGTTTGCTGATGACACAACAGCAGTAGGTCTGATCACCAACAACGACGAGACGACCTACAGGGAGGAGGTAGGCCCTCTGACGGCGTGGTGCCAGATTAACAACCTCTCCCTCAACGTCAGCAAAACAAAGCTGAGTGTGGAGGAACCAGGCTGACTTCAAGTTCTTCGGCATACACATCTCAGAAGAGCTGAAATAGTCAAACCACACGGACACCGTGGTGAAGAAGGCACGGCAGTGACTCTTCAACCTCAGGAGGCTAAAGAAATTCAGCCTGTCACTGATGTCCCTCACAGTGCTGTACAGGAGCACCGTCGAGAGCATACTTTCGGGTACAGCCTGGTACGGCATCTCCACCGCCACTCGAACGCACCATTGGGTGCAGACTGCCTGCCCTCCAGGACACCTACAACACCAGGTGTCATAGGAAGGCCGAGAAGATCATCAAGGACCTCAGCCACGGCCTGTTCTCCCCGCTTCCATCACTCAGACTCGGGCAGTACAGGAGCATCATGTCAAAAACTGGCCAATAGCTTCTACCCCCAGACCATCAGACTGCTGAATAGCCACCACTAGTCAGCGACCTGATCTCCCCCGTCCCTCTCCTGCCCCTCGGCCTTCCAAAAGACAAATTGTTGTTCAATATGTAGTTTATCAATAGATTATTTGGTTTCTATGTTTTGCCTTCATATAGGCTCTGAGATAAATAGGCAATGATCAAATCAAATCAAATCAAATCAAATTGTATTGGCCACATGCGCCGAATACAACAGGTGCAGACATTACAGTGAAATGCTTACTTACAGCCCTTAACCAACAATGCATTTATTTGTAATAAAAAAGTAGAATAAAACAAAAACGTGTTGAGAAAAAAAGAGCAGAAGTAAAATAAAATAACAGTAGGGAGGCTATATATACAGGGGGGTACCGGTGCAGAGTCAATGTGCGGGGGCACCGGCTAGTTGAGGTAGATGAAGTAATATGTACATGTGGGTAGAGTTAAAGTGACTATGCATAAATAATTAACAGAGTAGCAGAAGCGTAAAAAGATGGGGTGGGGGGGCAGTGCAAATAGTCCGGGTAGCCATGATTAGCTGTTTAGGAGTCTTATGGCTTGGGGGTAGAAGCTGTTGAGAAGTCTTTTGGACCTAGACTTGGTACTCCGGTACCGCTTGCCGTGCGGTAGCAGAGAGAACAGTCTATGACTAGGGTGGCTGGAGTCTTTGACAATTTTGAGGGCCTTCCTCTGACACCGCCTGGTATAGAGGTCCTGGATGGCAGGAAGCTTGGCCCCAGTGATGTACTGGGCCGTACGCACTACCTTCTGTAGTGCCTTACGGTCGGAGGCCAAGCAGTTGCCATAGCAGGCGTTGATGCAACCAGTCAGGATGCTCTCGATGGTGCAGCTGTAGAATTTTTTGAGGATCTGAGGACCCATGCCAAATCTTTTCAGTCTCCTGAGGGGGAATATACTTTGTCGTGCCCTCTTCACGACTGTCTTGGTGTGTTTGGACCATGATAGTTTGTTGGTGATGTGGACACCAAGGAACTTGAAGCTCTTAACCTGTTCCACTACAGCCCCGTCGATGAGAATGGGGGCGTGCTCAGTCCTCTTTTTTTTCCTGTAGTCCACAATCATCTCCTTTGTCTTGGTCACGTTGAGGGAGAGGTTGTTATCCTGGCACCACATGGCCAGGTCTCTGACCTCCTCCCTATAGGCTGTCTCATCGTTGTCGGTGATCAGGCCTACCACTGTTGTGTCGCCGGCAAACTTAATGAGGGTGTTGGAGTCGTGCCTGGCCATGGAGTCATGGGTGAACAGGGAGTACAGGAGGGGACTGAGCACGCACCTCTGAGGGGCCCCCGTGTTGAGCATCAGTGTGGCAGATGTGTTGTTACCTACCCTTACCACCTGGGGCAGCCCGTCAGGAAGTCCAGGATCCAGTTGCAGAGGGAGGTGTTTAGTCCCAGGATCCTTAGCTTAGTGATGAGCTTTGAGGGCACTATGGTGTTGAATGCTGAGCTGTAGTCAATGAATAGCATTCTCACGTAGGTGTTCCTCTTGTCCAGGTGGGAAAGGGCAGTGTGGAGTGCAATAGAGATTGCATCATCTGTGGATCTGTTGGGGCGGTATGCAAATTGGAGTGGGTCTAGGGTTTCTGGGATAAAGGTGTTGATGTGAGCCAATGATGTCACGCTCCTATCGCTCAGCAATACTGTAGTCTACCCATACTGTGAAATATTTTACATAAACTACCGGTCTATTTACTGTGTTGGCAGAATGTTTTAGTCTTTAGCAGTAATCGATGCTGTATCTGGTAAAGGGCTGTCAGTTTCTAAAAAAGACGACAATGGCATATTGTCGTGGACCTGTCAGCAGAATGTTTGAATTCAACAATGTTTTATATCGACTTTTCCCCCAACCTAAATATGATGGACTGCCCGCAAATTCTGAAACATTGTAGGGCAGGCTACTCAAAAAAATTAAAGTACTGTAGCATACATAGGCTTGCTTCAATGTAAAAGATCAGCTGTTAAATTCGACTTCATACCGGTATTATAAACCAAGCTGCCTATGATATTGCAAAACTTGAAATACATATAGCCTATCTATTTGCTAGGCTACTAGGTCTAATTAAAATGAGAGATGCAGTAATTTGTTAAGGCTCCTTAGGGAATATGAACCCATCAAGGCCCGTAAAGGTGATGACTATATTCTGCAAGGTTATGAAAATAAAATAAATAGGAAAAAGATTTGGATGTTTAACTATAAGATTCCGATGTTTAACTATAAGATTCCTATGTCAAATAAAACACATAGACATTCGCTCTCTTCACAAACGGCAAATGGTTGCATTCTTGATCATCTGTTTGACTGTTTTCTTCTTTTTATGAATACGTTTTTCATCAAATCTCCCAATTTGCACAAAATACTTACTTGCCAGTAATATTTTAACCACTAGCAGATGTGCGTATGCATGGTCTAAAGTTTGCGGGATGTGAGTCTCACTTCAAGTAAACATTTTTATAAATCCAGCTTTTGCATGAAAACTGGCGCATGCACATTTTGGGGTATATTTTCTACATAAATGAGGCCCCAGGTCGCCCCTGTCCATGCAATCTTATTCATTACGATCAAAAACACAAAACTGATCCTAAATCATAATTCCTTGTTTTTCCAATATATCACTTTTTTTTTTAAATATTTGTATTTATTTATTGAATGAAATATCTTATGTTGTTCTTGTCTATGACTGTTCTATACTTTGTAATGTATTTGTATGTTTTATGTGGACCCCAGGAAGAGTAGCTGCTGCATGTGCAGTAGTTCATGGGGATCCTAATTAACTAAACCCAACTAAACTCCTACTCCAGAACTCTTTATGAATATGGACTCTGAGTTCTCATCTAAGACGTATGCACTTGCCCCTTACTTAGTTCTTAGCCAATAGGACCTGACATACAATTTTTACCAGAACTGTGGGATCCTCCTCCATTTTGCTGCTGCAATGAAGACTGGATCTGGGTCACTTCCTCTCCTGTCTCATTTCAACCTTCCATTTAGAGACCTACTTGGTTCCGTCTCTTTTCCCAGGCCGTGTTTGGGTCATCAGTGAGGCCAATGTAAAAGGGTTAAAGATGGTTGACTGGAGCCACGCTGCGGGTTACCAGAAACCGCCATAAC